>NW_006801404.1:6228-7480 GCF_000485575.1 Poecilia formosa
TTGCCTTCATTCTCCCTCGAACCTTGTTTTCATGCCATGTTCATGTCACTGTTACTGTATCTTGTCAGCAGCCCTTGGTGTCTTTAAATGGTATTTCTTGCATTTGGCTTTCTGCTGAATGCTCTCCTCACCTCCATTTTTAGGTCCTCCTTAAAACTGAACTTGGCACTGTCCTACTGGGTAATATTTAACCTCTTGGAGTTGTGCACTTGTTGTCTGACTAAAGCTAAAGAATAACAAAAAGATAAACACAAATAAAAAACATAAAATCCCTCATACATGAAGAGTTAATGAGACTAACGATGGGTCATCTCAGCACAAACTCACTTTTAATTTTCTTTTGGTAGGGTGTGGATGTTTATGAATATCAATATTTAATAAAGATAGTGATAATAATAATATCTTAGTCCATATTATGCAGTGCTGGGAAAAGGGGTGTGCCCATATATTGTGTATTTTTGTCACATTTCTAGCCAATTCTAGAATGATTGATACCGTTGGAAGATTTATGTTTTCGCAGGCCACTTGTGCCATTCTGCAAAAATTTGTCAAAATTACGCCACAGTGAGGTAAAAACTTGTCTACCTCTTGTCTATCTTGTTTTACCTCGCACATAAAAAAATAATCACATCAAAAGTTACAAACTCTGTGTTTAGTCATTTCTTTGATGACCAAATATATTAGTGTGTGTTAGAAAATGTGTCAATGACAGGTATTAACTTAAAATACTTTGTAGAGCGTTACTTTCTGAAGTTCGGTCCATTCTCTTGTATTAGCTTACTGGCACACAGGCCACATTCAGTATGGTGGACGCTGTGACGTATCACAGCATCGGGTCGACCCGCTCCATGAGGCATCTACGTGTTCATGTCTGGGTAAAATACTGAGTCCCTGTTACTTGTTGACAGTTTCTGCTGTCAAGGGTGACATAGCCAGTTATCGGGTTTAGGGGTCAATTCTTACATTTGGCAAAGGTGGTTTGGTGTATCACCTGAAACATCCAAGTGTAACAAAGATAAAATTTCAGACACTGTAGAGTTGCTATTGTGATAAATGCACAAGAAAGACTACTAGGCTCAGTCATCACTTTTATTCTTTGTTCTTTGTTAGTAAGCAGTTCCAGAAAGCAAATCATAAACCTTATTTTAGATTTCCCTTTCCTATGAAATAGAGGCATCTATGACATATCTATCCATACTTAAACCAAGATCTGTTCTGAATATGAGTAATTATAGAACTTCATTCTTACAAG
>NW_006801404.1:8342-10202 GCF_000485575.1 Poecilia formosa
CTATCTATCTATCTATCTATCTATCTATCTATCTATCTATCTATCTATCTATCTATCTATCTATCTATCTATAACACATTAAGTAAACTGCGTAACATAAATTCAGCAGAACTACTCAGTTTTTAACAAAACGTCATAATAATTCTACATGAGCCATCTCTGGAGTCATTTAACATTCTTCAACGGCATATTCACTGTGGCATGATCACTAAACTGTAATCATACTGCTAATCCTCATCTGTCTTCAAAATCATGACACATTTAGTATGTTCAACTGAAATTCATGAGCAAATTTTAGTTTATCTGTTGCAAAATAGTGACGGTGGGTGGTTCCAACATTGTGCTCAAGACATTCTCATGAACACAAGATCTCTTCTCTTCCACAAGATGGCCTGTCTGTGGAGACTTTGAGTTCTTGCTTCTTAATAGAGACACACAGATGGAGAATTTGATTGTGAGATTAAAGCTGTTTTTCTTTTTAAGAAATAATGATCCCAGAGGGTTTATGTAAGGAAACCTCAGATGTATGATCTGAGCTGACATGTAGCTTATCTGTTTATGCACCAAGTTTGACCGATAGCCAGTTTATTAAACTTAAGTGCCTGTGAACTAAACGGATTATATAAATATGAAACAGATCTTCATTAATGTGCATCTATGCAATGTACACAACAATGTAACACAAAACTAACATCTTGAAACTTTTCACAGCTTGAACTGAAAACAACATAATGTCTCCTTAGGGTCAAAGTAAAACTTTTTTCTTGGTTGCTAAAATATGACATTTTCCAGTTTTTCTGACCCACTTCTGTGTGGTAACAGTTCAGCAATCGTTGAATCCACTGACAATCTGTCTTGGACTCTCTCTGCGGATTTGAGATCAAATAATGTGTTATTAGCATGTGAGTACTCGGATGTATACTTATAGACAGAAAAATCAAAACTTGCCTTTTTTCACAATGTGATAAATACACCAAAATGAAGAGACCAACAGCCAGACTGAATAAATCCAAAACGATGAAATTTTTTTTTGAGTCTTATTAGACGTTGCTGTGGAAGAGAAAATATGCACATGAGAATAAATTTATTTTCATCCAAGGTACAGCATCTCTCACAGGTATCAATTCCTCTTGTATTTTATTTACTCTCAAGGCCTTGTCTAACTAATAAGCACATCTTTCAAAGCAAGAACAAGACTTTGAAATTAATGTACTGCTTTAGAACTCAAACAATGACAGAAAACAGGATATACCTAAACATTTACCTTAGATTACCAATGGGGGCCATTTTAGGAGGATGAATTTTTTATGCACTGAAATGTTTGATTGTAATGTGGCAAAATGTTCAAGGGGTATGAGTACTTTACAAGGCACTGCACTTTTAATTGTCTGAGCTGCAGATTTGCATAATTGACCTCCAACATCAATACTTTATTTCCCTTAAAATTCCTCCCACCTGTTTTAGCGTTGAACATTATAGGACTATCTTGAAGAATCCATTTCCTGCTGGTCCCATGGTCAAGATGAATAACAACAGCAGAAACGTATATGAAGTACTCTGTGGCTGCACTTAGGTTGGAGATGCTGATGCTCATAAGGGAGGAGCCATTGGTGTAGGAGTAGAACAGCGTCTCACAAATGAAGCTGCATATTGTCACATTGTAATAGTGAGAAGTCGTCTGCATCAGTGCAGAGATGTTCCAGCTTAGATTCACATGATCGATGTTCACAAAGTCCACAGACACTGACTGAGGGGAAACGGGCCCTGGAAGATTTAGATCAAGAATTCACTTCAATGGGAAGTGAAATCTTGTGAAGTAATTACAAGAAAATTTATACACACACACACACACACACACAC
>NW_006801405.1:0-5885 GCF_000485575.1 Poecilia formosa
TCTGAAACACAAACATGTTGTTATTCAGATCAATCAGTGAGAAACTGAGATAAAAACCAGAGAAGAAGCTCTGAACACAAACTGCTGCAGGTCTGAAGCTCCAGAGTGAAACATTCAGACTGATCTGTTGGGTCAAACTCAACGTTTTCTCCAGAACTGGTTCTACTGGTCTGGGTCACATGGGTCAAAGCAGAACCTGCAGGACAACAGGCTCATGTCCCAGTTTGATGGAGATGATCAGATCGTATTTCTAGGGATTAGTCCACAAAGTCCTTCTATAGTGTCCACTATTAGAACTCCAAAGCCCAGAATGCACTGCACAACGTCTCACTGCTGCCATCTAGTGGTAGAAGGTGGAGAACAGAAGATCTGGTCCCTGATATCAGAACTAAAGCTGTTCATCTGGTCTGAAGAGCCGATGTGGGTCATTAAAGACCAGAACCCAAGAACCGAGCAGGAAGCAGAACCTCAGAACCAGGAGACCAGCCCAGTCCTCTACAGCTGCTCTGACCTTTCACCTTTCTGTTTGGAGCTGCTTGGTTCAGTGGGCGTGGCCAGGTCATCAGCCTACCTGGGTCAACTGGACCCAGTGTTCCCAGTAAATAAACTGGACCCAGTGTTCCCAGTAAATAAACTGGACCCAGTATTCCCAGTAAATAAACTGGACCCAGTGTTCCCAGTTAATAAACTGGACCCAGTGTTCCCAGTATATAATCTGAGTCGTTGCTCCTCACATTCTTAGTTGTTTTGTTTTCATGCAACATTTTTATCATCGATTCATTCAGACCTTCATTCAAACTCTGATTCACTGACCAACATCCTTCATATTTATTTAGCTTTAAGTTAATTTAAAATCTAAATTCTTACTTTTTATTTAAGCATTGAGACCAACCAGTTGATATCATTTATATTTTATCTCTATAGAATCACATGAACCAGTTAGAAACTGGTTTCTTACTTTCTGTCTGATGGTCCAGGTTCATTACTGAAGTCTGGAGGTTCTGCTCTGTTCTTCTTCAGATCCAGATCTTCCATCTTCTGGACTTCTGCAGAGAGAAACCAGAACCAGTCAGTCCAGTGGTCCAGGTCCAGTAAGTGTCCTGTGAAGCAGGAAGCTGGTTCCCCTCATGAGTCCAGATGTTTCCAGCAGTAACATCTGGTTTGAATCGACTCCTTCACTCCTTCATGACCTTTGATCTCTGCTGGCTCGTCTCCTCACAAACATCTGGAGAACTTCTGAGCTATCCATGTTGCTCCATCCAGAGATTCAGAGTCTGTTGATCCTCAGGTCTAAACCTGCTATTGTGTTTCTGCCTCATATCTGAGTGACGACCACTGATTCTGTCTACATGAGACCAAATGAAAGTGTAAGTGAAAGTGTGCAGGACAGAAGGAGGAACCTTCAGGTGCGACGACCGGGAGAGGTCTGTGGAAGCTCAACCACTCCCTGCTGGAGGACCAGGCTCTGGTCAGCCGGTACCGGGAGTGGCAGACCCTCCAAGACCTGCACGAAACACGAGCACAGAGGTGGGAGATGGTGAAAGGTAGGACCCAGACTTTCTTCAGACAAGCAGGAGAAATAAAAAGAAGAAGGAACAGAGACGCATGATGGGGCTGCAGAAACGTTTACAGAGATTTTAAACCAACAGGGAATGAATTTAATAAAGAAATAAGAGAAGTAAAGAAAGAAATGAGCATTTTGGCAAGCGAGTTATTTTAAGAAGTAGAGAGAGAGAAATAGAAAGGAGGAAAATGTACGAGATACTTTTTGAAGAAAATAATCCGAGTTTTATGTCTGAACTAAAGTCAGAAAATGAAAACAGTGTCAAACATAGAAAAGAAAAAAAGTGATTGAAAAGTTCTATGACGAACTATATACAGGAAATCCAGTCAACGAAGAAAATATAAACCAAACTTTGGATTTTCTTGAAAAAAGTTTAAAAGAAACTAGTTTTCTAGAGCAGGATTTTACTCTTAGAGCTTTTTAAATCACTGAAGAGTTTTAAAAGAGGAAAATGTCCTGGCTCAGACGGACTCCCTTTAGAATTTTATTTAACATTTTGGGACATTTTAGCGCCTGATTTAATTGTTGTTTTTACTGATTTTAATAAACTCGACACACTTCCAGATAGTTTTAGAACAGGAATAGTTACACTTTTATATAAGGACAAGGACAAAAGAGATCTAAAAAACTGGCGACCCTTTTAAACGTAAACTTTTTAGTAAACTTTTAGCAGCCAGGATGCGCCGAGTGTTGGGATCTAATCCACCCGGATCAGGCCTGCGCGGTGCCGGGCAGGAGGATCACGGACAGCCTCACTGATCTGAGACTCCATCTGTTCTACGAGAGACAGAAACAATCGGCTGATGGTCCTAAATCTAGACTTTCAGAAAGCTTTCGATCGGGTCTCGCACCAGTACCTCCTCCAGGTACTGCAAAAAATAAAATAAAAAATAAATAAAAAAGGGTTTTCCTGGGAGGTTCATAGCCTGGGTGGGACTGCTGTACCGAGACATCTCCAGCAGATTCATGGTTAACGGGTTTCTGACAAAAGCAGTGAAAGTGACCTGCGGTGTCCGTCAGGGTTGTCCGTTATCTGCCTTCTCTACTTGACCTGCATCGAGCCGCTGGCGCAGATCTGGAGAAAAGACCCACAGATCTCAGGTGTAACTATACCGGGGAGTGGAGGGCAGGCGGCGACATGTCTTCTATATATGGATGATTTTAGCATTTTATGTACACATCTTTTATCAGTAGACAGATTTTCATAATTAACAGACTGGTTCGGTGAAGCATCAGGCTCAAAAATAAATAAAGAAAAAACAAAACCACAATTTTACGGACCGTGGAAAAATAGTGAAAAAAATAGGACTTCAGTTTCAGGTAACTCAAGAAGAGCAAAACATATTGGGGGTTAAATTTGATAAAAATGGAGAAGGAAAAACAAACTGGACAGAAATAACATGAAGAGTTAAACAAAGACTAGGATTTAGGACAATGAGAAACCAAACAATAGAGGGAAAGATTTTAATAATCAAAGCAGTGATTTTACCAGCGTCTTTACTAACCAGTTCTGTTTTCATTCCCCTAGGAGAGAGATTTTAGAGCTGCAACGGGACATTTTTTATTTCATCTGGGACTCCAAATGGGAGAGATCGAAACGAGACATTATGACCAAACCCAAAGAGAAAGGAGGGAAAGGAGTCCCAGACCTGTACCTGTTTTTAGGCAGCCACTACACCAGCACTCACCTCAAACAAGCCATGAACATTTTTAACGACCCAAAAACAAACGCAATGAATAGATTCTGGTTTGGATCATACCTGAGGAAACTGAACAGCTTTTCACCCCAGCATACGCTTTTATACAGAAATAATTAGAGCATTTTAAACTGGAAGGAGAGGAGAGCAGGATTTTAACTAACCATCATTGACGGGCAGTACCGAGGTCGACACCGCCAGAGACGCTTCGTTCTGCATGGAGGACGTTTCGACAAGAAGGATCTCACCTACAAAGAATCCTGAGATCTGAGACGCTCTGTGGCCAAACAAACAGCGGGTCATTAGCTACCAGCTAGCAAACGCTGCTGCGGAGCGGAGTGCAGACCCCGGGTTGGCGTCTTTTCATTCTCCGAAGCCTTGAAGGGAGCGAGAAACTATAAGAAGGAAAGGACGGAATCAGAGAAACCGAGAGTCGTTTCAGCCGCTGCAATCAAGCAACTGCTGAGCAGGAGCCTTAAGGAAGCGACCGGCAAAAACAAGCGAAATAATGCCTCCAAAAGGATCCAAGACCGACGGGAGACAAGATGAGGACTACGTATCACTCACGCAAGTCAAAGAGTTGCTGAGCCAGCAAAAGCAAATGTATATGGAGTTACTCCAACAACAACAGGACAATTTTAAAGGTTTTGTTAAAATCATTGTGGACACTACTAACACCAGAATGGACGCAATGACACGAGAACTACAGGACATTAAAACCAGCCTGCAATTTACACAGAAAGACGTTGACGATATTAAAGTAGAAAGTGTTAAGTACAAGGACCGAAGTGACACGGTGCAGTCAGACATATTTAAAGTATGTGAGGGCATGATGACTATTACTGATAAAATGGAGTACCTCGAGGGGCAATCAAGGAGAAACAATCTGGTTTTTGATGGAATTACTGAATCACCAAATGAGACTTGGACTGAGACTGAGGAGAAAATGAAAATTATTTTAAATGAAAAGCTAAACTTTCAACATAAGATTGAGATGGAGAGAGCTCACCGCACCGGTAAACCTAGAGGAGACAGACCCAGGCCCATTGTTGTGAAATTTCTACGATACAAGGACAGATCAACTATTCTGCAGCGCACCAAGGCACTTAAAGGATCTAAGATTTTCATCAACGAAGACTTCACGGATGCGGTAAGGAAAAGGAGGGCGGAACTAATGCCGGACTTAAAAGCAGCACGTCAAAGAGGAGACATTGCTTACCTACGTTATGATAAGTTGATCACCCATCCACGTACTAGTACCCCTAAATTATCCAACAATGTATGATAGACAGCCAGACATAGATGACGGTCACTACTGAAAGAGAAACATGCAACAGATCAAGGCCTATGAGGATATAGAGCTACCCGTATTCCAACAAAGAAACTATCAGCAAGATATTGAAACTGACATTGATCCTGATAACAACTTCTATAATGTCAGCAATGATAGTTGTCACTATTACAGCGATGATCAGTTCAACAATAGGATTAAAACGGAACAAAAGCTGTCAATAATTCACTTTAATAGCAGAAGCCTTTATGCAAATTTTGACAGCATCAAACAATACCTCCAACAACTTTCACAGACCTTCAATGTTATTGCCTTATCAGAAACTTGGCTCAATAGTGATAAGGGCATAGATTTTGAAATCAATGGTTATGAAATGGTTTGTAAGAACAGAGGAAAAATGGAGGGGGGGTAGCTTTATATGTTGACAAGAAGATTAATTATAAGTTGATCGAAACAATGTCAACTGTGATGGACAACATGTTTGAATGTGTGACTATAGAAATATTCGTGGGAAAAAAAGAAAAATGTCTTAGTGAGTTGCATTTATAGAGCCCCTGGATCAAACATTGAAGTACTCAACAACTGGATAGAAGAAAAATTTATAACAATTAATCAAAAAATAATATTTTTTTGTGGGGATTTCAACATTGACCTTCTTAATCCAAATAAACATAGAATGACTGAAGAATTTATTAACACCATGTTCAGTCTAAGCCTGTATCCTAAAATCACCAGGCCCAGTCGCATTACATCGCACTGCGCTACCTTAATTGATAATATTTTTACAAATGTGCTGGAAAATAATTTAATTAGTGGAATATTAATTAATGATATAACTGATCACTTACCAGTGTTCATAGTCTACGACTGTAAGTGCAAAACAGACGATCAAAAAATAGAGACGCATTACAGACGGGTTACGTCTGAAGAGACACTAAAAGCTCTAGAAGCTGAGTTGTTGGCCTACGATTGGAGATTAATATATAAAATGAATGATGTGAATTCAGCATATGAAGAATTTTTAAAAACATTTAAAACACTATATAACAACCACTGCCCAATCAAACAATATAAGAGGAAAAGCAATCAAAAAAATGAACAGTGGATCACAAAAGGAATACAAAAGGCATGTAAAAAGAAAAACAAACTTTATAGAGAATTTCTAAAATATAGAACATTTGAATTAGAAAATAAATATAAGAAATATAAAAATAAGTTAACTAATATTATAAAAACATGTAAAAAGGACTATTATCACAAATTACTGGATACTAATAAAAACAACATTAAGGAAACATGGAAGATTTTAAATAGTTATTAGAAAATTTTCTAA
>NW_006801405.1:6044-6699 GCF_000485575.1 Poecilia formosa
TGATGATCTGGACATGAAAACTATTAAAATAGTAATTAAAGGAATCTCTAAACCACTAACTTATATCTGCAATTTATCATTTCAAACAGGATCATTTCCCAACAAAATGAAAATAGCTAAGGTCAAACCAATGTATAAAACTGGCAACAAACACCTCTTCACTAACTACAGGCCTGTCTCTCTTCTCCCACAATTTTCAAAAATCCTGGAAAAACTCTTTAAGAAAAGACTGGAACAATTCATAGAAAAACATTCGTTACTTAGCAGCAGTCAATATGGATTCAGAGCAAACCGGTCAACATCGCTGGCCGTAACTGACTTAATAGAAGAAATAACCAACGCAACAGATAGTAAGAAACTGGCAGTAGGGATATTTATAGATCTAAAGAAAGCTTTTGATACAATAAATCATGAAATCCTACTTAAAAAATTAGAACGCTATGGAATTAGGGGAGTAGTTTCTGACTGGATGAGGAGTTATTTAAAGAGCCGGAAACAATTTGTGAAATTGGGAGATGTGGAATCTGATTGGCAGGAGACTGTCTGTGGAGTACCACAAGGATCAGTATTGGGACCACTTTTATTTAATCTTTATATAAATGATATCAGTAAAGTGTCCAAAGTATTAAAATTTATCTTATTCGCTGATGACACA
>NW_006801405.1:7429-10186 GCF_000485575.1 Poecilia formosa
AAGTTGCTACCTGAGCACATACAGAGTATGTTTTCTGGAAGAGAAGGGGGGTATAATTTAAGGGGTCACTCAAACTTAAAGATCCGCAAGTTGCGAACAACAAGAAAAAGTTTCTGTATCTCAATTAAAGGTGTAAAGTTATGGAACAAATTAGATGAAGATTTAAAACAAAGCAATAGTTTAATACAATTCAAAAGAAAATATAAGGAGGTCATTTTCAATAGAGATAGACATGAGTGAGAGAAAGCAATAATGTGTGTATTGAAAATAACAACTTGGTGTAAGGGTTTGGAAAGACTAACCAGTATAAAAAGGGATAATGTATAGGTAAATATCAGTAATTGCTGACTGCCACTTTGGTTTTCACTTGACTTTGATTTTCTTTTAAATAACAGTAGTACTGTAAGTTTTCAAGTGTTTAGGGGGTAGGAGTTAATAAGTTTTTTTCTTCTTCCTACCCCATTTTGAGCATGATATGTTAAGGGAAACAGATATCTGTATTTTCTTTTTATTATTCACTTCTTGTTATTGTGCACTATTTTATTTTTTTATTTGTATCATGTTCGAATAAATTTCAAATTTCAAAAAGATCGTTTTATTATTTCTGTTGTGCAGGACCGGGAACCAGTGACTCCAGTGCGCGGCCTCCTGTTCGGAGACGCCGCCACGGTTTGGCGCAACGTGAGCCGTCCCGTCCTTCCGAACAGACTCCAGGACCTGTCCTGGATGGTGGCCCATGAGATCCTCCTGGTCAGAGCCGTTATGGACTCCCGCGGCATGTCAGCGACGTCCATCTGCCCCCGACCCGGTTGTGGCGCCGGAGTCGGTGAGACACCTGCTGTGGGAGAGCAGCGCTGCCAGGGACCTGTGGGCAAAGGCCACAGGGCTTATTGCAATTCCCATACTTGCCAGCAAGGGAGGTCCTCGACACACAGCTAGTGCTGTACGGGGTGAGCCACCGGAAAATGGTGAAGAAGGACTTGGCAGAGATGTGGCTCATCCCTAGCCACCATCAAAGACTCCATATGGACATCCAGAAACTTGCTGGTAAGCAGGAGCAGGCAGATGCCCCCCGTGGCTGTGATCCGAATGGCGGCAGCAAGAAGGGAAACAATCAGAGCTGCAGGTGGCGCCAAAGACACAGCCACTAAGAAGAATCGCCTGACCCTCCATGGACGAAGGAGCTGACGCTCCACGGACGGAGGTCCCAGCAGCGGCGGCCTGGATCTCCAGGTGAGGCAGGAGGGAAGGAGCAGCAGGAGGTTTTCTCCTCTGGGCACCAAGCGCTGGTTGGAAGGACGGGACGGATCCGAACCTTGTAAGGAGTCACCAGTGGCGCAACTACACATTATTCAGGTGGATGCGAAAACATAAATCGGCCCGGCCCTCCACTATGTTTACTGTTTCTTATGCGGCTCCATGGAAAAATAAGTGACCTGATTTAGAGGTCGGAGCAGCTGTTTGGTTTTAATCTATTTAAATATCAATCTATGAAAGTATTGATTATTTTGGTGATGATATGGAAGAGAACAACACAAGCAGCAGAACCAAACTAAAGTCCAATTTCTCCCAGAGAGACGATTAAAGAGACTTTGACTCTAAAGAACCAGGATAAACGGGTCGGTCCCAGATTCCCACTGAGAGAACAAAGGTTTGAACTTCCTGCTTCTCTGTTAGTTTGAGTCCAAATGTCAGAAAATCAAAGCTTCGTCTGTTTCTGTGAAGATATGAAGAGCTGAAGGAGAACCGGGCCGAGTTCTGGTTCCTCCAGAGAGAGAAAACCCAGAGAGAGGAAAACAAGAAGAAGTGAACACTCACCCTGATCCAGACTCTGCTCTGCTGCTACATGAACTTTGACCCCATGTCTCCTGATCTGATCCCTGACTCCACCTGAGGCTCCGCCCCCTGCCCAGGTGACTTTAAACACCTTTAATGTCTTCTTGCCTTTGAATCAACACTGAGCTGAGCTGGAAAACTCTAAGCTTAAACTTTTTAAGTTTTTTTTCCTAATATTTAGTTCATTTCCTGTCAACTTATCAATACAGGAAGTAGTTCAGTAAAACAGGAAGTGATCAGCAGAAATCCTGGGAGGAGATCTGATCGCTTTAGTTCAGCTTTAATATTTCTGTCTGTTAGTCTGGAAAACATTCGACTCCATTTCTAGACGGATCGTTTTCTGACTGCTTCCACTTCTTTAAACATTAACCTTCATGCCGCCAATCCTACTGCGAGGGTCAAAGGTCGATTCCTCTTTCTTATCCTGGTAGCAATTCATTTTACAGCAGGCAGTAAAAACAGGAACAAACCAAACTCTCAACATCCAAACAGCTCCACAGGTTACAAAGTGCAGCTGATGGTGTGAGAGACTGAAGCAGCTGGTTCTGATGGTGAATCTGCAGCTGAAGGAGGGAAACAAGGTCCGTCCTGATTGGACGACTCGGATCCATCAGAACAGTTCACTACAGTCAGAAAAGACATTGAACCATAAATCTTTACGACTCTCTAAAGGCTCTTCTGGTTCAAACTGTTGGCAGCAACAGGTTTAGTTTGGTAATCAATAACTATCAATAAGAGCCTGAAGGGCAATTATGATAAAAGTTGATCATTTTGATCATTAAGTCTGGGGTCCAGCTGATTATCAGGAATCAATATCCAATCAGCTCTCAGCCTCTGTTATTGTTTATCAATATCAGCTGTGAGGTTTGGTATTATTGATCCACATGGAGAGAAAAATACTTCAAACTTTTTAACAAAGCT
>NW_006801406.1:0-2996 GCF_000485575.1 Poecilia formosa
CACATACACTACTACCAGCTCGCTCACATACACTACTACAACCTCGCGCACATACACTACTACCAGCTCGCTCACATACACTACTACAACCTCGCGCATATACACTACTACCAGCTCGCTCACATACACTACTGCCAGCTCGCTCACATTCACTACTACCAGCTCGCTCACATACACACTACCAGCTCGCTCACATTCACTACTACCAGCTTGCACATTCACAAACGTTTATCTCTCACATACACAAGACTAAAGTTGAACACACACACAGTACTAAGACTCGTTTTATGTATGTGTGAGAGCGAGACTCGTTTTTTGAATGTGAGAGCGAGACTCTGAATGTGTGAGAGTGAACCTTTTTTTGAATGTGTGAGAATTGTCACGGAAGAGGCGGGGCATAATTTTTTGATCAAACTGCGCATGCGTAGATCCTAAACTATAAGTTTCGATTGTTGACTCACTGTATGTTCTATTAGTATATTTGTGCTTTTAAATATATAAATAGAACTTTTAACTTTCTTGTAGCTTAAATGTGCTATAGAAATAAATAAATCTGATTGATTAAAAGTAGCAAAATAGCTGTAGTACAATCTGTCCACTGGGTGCCAGCATTACAGGAATGTTGGTTAATGACAAGTTGTCATAATGAAGAGATTGTGAATAATGTCAACTTTGTATTAAAAGTGTCATAATTTACCGAACGACGCTTTATGACAACAGTCATAAATAGTCATGAAGACTTATTGATGTTCATGACAGGTGTTATGTCATGTTTATGTGGGTGTCATGACGGTCTTATTCAATACCCGTCAAATAAAGTGTTACCGATAAAATAGTGGAAAGAAGTAAAAAAATTAAAATATTATGAGATTTTTGAGAGGCAGAGAACGGGTAGCAGACAGGAAAGCACTAAAGACCATTTACATCGGACTAATTAGGTCAGTTTTTGACTATGGATGTATTTTATATAATTCAGCTTCAAGTAGTTTATTGGCAAAGATAGAATAATATCTTTGCTGTGGAGCGATGAAAACAACTCCAGTTTCAGCTCTACAGGTTGAGATGGGTGAGATGCCGCTAGAGCTCAGGAGGGAACAACTAGCTTTGAATTACTGGGCAAATATTAAAGGGCATGATGAAGCCCATCCCCCATGTATGACACTACAACCTTGTCAAGAAAAAGAAAAGATGCAAATTAGTAGTTTTGGATGGATAATTTTAAATAAAGTAACAGATATTGGAATAGATAATTTTCTAATTAGTCCTGTGGTTTTTACTCCCGTTATTCCATCATGGATTTATGGTCAGGCTGAAGTTGATTTAAAGTTACTGAAAACAGGGAGACAATTAAGAAAAAAGGAAGTGGAGAATTATATAAAAAGAGAATATTCAGAATATATTCAAATATATACAGATGCCTCTAAAATGTTAAACAACCAAGTAGGTATATCATTTATAGCCCCAGATTTAAATTTTATGAAAAATAAAAGAATAACTGATAAACTGACAGTGTACACAGGTGAGTTAATGGCAATTCTAATGGCTTTAGAATGGGTTGAAGAAATGGAAAGAAGAGAAGTTGTAATTTGCTCTGATTCAAGTAGCGCATTAATTAGTATTAAAGAGGAAAATTCAGAAGCAAGACAAGATATTCTATTGGAACTAATTCACTCAATTTTCAGGATTAAAAATTGTGGTTCTCATGTCATAGAGGAGACAAGGCGATAGTTTTATTATAGTATCCCCAAAAAAAGTTGGGGAATTTAGGAAGTGTAATAGAAATAAGAAGGAAGAAGACATTATATCTAGAATAAGATTTGGACACACAGGATTAAATAGTACTCTTAAAATAATAAACATAGTACAGGTTCTTGTAATTATTGTGGAGAATTAGAAACAGTACAACATATCTTCCTAGAATGCAGCAAATATGTACGGGAAAGAGAGGTATTACTCAGAGAATTATGTAGGAATAAAATTAAGCTTGATATTAGAGAATTGTTTCAGAGATTGTCAGGGGATGTAGTTTTTTGTTTTTATTTATCTTAGAAGAACGGGCATTACGGGGAGATTATAAGCGTCTGATCCATACTCCAATCTGGAAGGTGGCGGTAATGCACCTAAAAGTTGTTTGCCAACCGCCATAAAAAGAAAAGAAGAAGACGACGACGACAACAAATGATCCAATGATCCAAACTGTTTCTGCTCATTTTGTCCTTTATTTCCTCTCAGTTGGTCAGCAGGAGGTCGAGGTCACTGAAGGGTCAGATTCTGTCCTCCTGCCCTGCAGAACATCAGCCGACCTTCCTGAGGGCACGTCAGTGGAGTGGACCCGGTCAGAACCTCGTTCCATGTTCATTCACGTGTTTCCCAACACGAGTAAACACTTCGCCCAGCAGGACAGACTTTACAGCTGTCGCACAGAAATGAGCAAAGACTTCCTGAGGACCGGAGACGTCAGCCTGACCCTGAGGAACCCCAGAGACGGAGACGATGGACGCTACGTCTGCACCGTCCACAGAGACCAGGACGTCCTGAGACACACTGTGGTTCTGAAATATGTAAAGAAAGGTCAGAGCATCAGGTCAGAGCTGCTGCTGAAGGTCAAAGGTCAGAGTGAGGTCAATGTTTCTCTGTTTTTCCACAGAACCGTTTCCATCCTGGGCCTCAGCTCTGCTGGTACTGCTGGTTCTGCTGGTTCTCATCGTCTCTACAGGCTGTTTATATCATTTTGAAGGTTATTTCCTGCCAGGTGAGTCTCTGAATGTTTCTACCCAGAATGCTGTTAGAGGTTATGTGACCTGACCTGGGGGTCAGAGGTCAACGGTTCATCTAGTCATCAGTTCAGATTTTTCTGTTCATTCATGTTCAGATCAAATGCAGTTAGAAACGAGAACCAGCAGCGTCTCTCTGCTCTCTGGATCTTTAACCAGAACCAGAACCAGAACCAGCAGCGTCTCTCTGCTCTCTGGATCTTTAACCAGAACCAGAACCAG
>NW_006801406.1:3220-7111 GCF_000485575.1 Poecilia formosa
CCTTTAACCAGAACCAAAACCAGCAGAGTCTCTCTGCTCTCTGGACCTTTAACCAGAACCAGAACCAGCAGCGTCTCTCTGCTCTCTGGACCTTTAACCAGAACCAGAACCAGCAGCGTCTCTCTGCTCTCTGGATCTTTTCTGATCTCTGGTTCTTGGTGACTGTTGGACTCTACACGACTGAACTACAAACTGAAAGCTGGATGTCCAGAACCAGGAAGGAGGATCCATATGAGAGCAGATAGATCGCCATGACAACACAGTCTGACCTCTGACCTCCTCTGGATTAGCTCTTATCGCCAGATTAATCCTCAGAATATTCAGCAACAGGTTTTATTCCAGATTCAGTTTTATGGATAAAATATTTTATTTAACTCAGAACGTTTCATCAGACAGGAAGTAGAATCTGCTCTGCAGGAAGTAGAATCTGCTCTGCTGGTTGAATCTCATGGAGATAAATATCAGGTTGGAGTTTCCAGTAAAATCTCTCATTACCATCAGAACCAACCGGCGCCACCAGCAGGATGGAAACACCAACAACTCCTGACTGAGTTCATGAAGTTGCTCTAGTCCAGATTATTAGAACATTTCAGCAGCGAGGGAGGTCAAAGGTCATGAAATAATACAAACGTAATACAGTCAATTATAAAACAAACATTTGGTCAAATATAATCATCATTAAATACATTGATCAATGTTTAATTTATTGTTCATCAAAGCAACTCAAACCAGCTGAGTTTATAGATTTAAATCAGTTTCTCAACCTTTTTTGGCCCAGCGTCCCCCCAGCCTTTATCCAGGTCCCTCTTCACCCCCCACCACAGAATCTGTAGGCTACTTTGCACTGACTATTATTTTATCATTAATATTACTATCACTATTATAGATGTTTTGATTTTTATGCTTGTTTCTGTATTTATCATCAAAATAATTTCCCAGAGAACAAAAAAGTCATGGGAATAGAAATTATTTTCACAGGTGCTTACGAAAAATGCAATGAACATTCAAGTTAAAATCAGTAGGCCTAACAGCAGCCAATCAGAGAGGAAACAATATTCTTGTTCTTTATCATTTTCTAGTTGTTCAATCTTGCACAAAATGACCAGATAAAAGATGAACAACATGCCAGTTGAAACTTTGAACTATTTACAAAACGACTGAGCTCTGCAACATTAAAACATGGATAGAACTGTAACTACATTAATCATAGCTCTTCTTCTCTTCAGTGTTTCTGTCGGTTTCTGGTGGAGCAGCTCTGTGCTGCCTTCAGGAGAAAGGGACATTAGAGCATCATTCATAAAACTTCACCCACATGACATTTATTGTGCAAACCAGAGCTTTCGCTGGAAAAACAAAAGTTCCTTTAAATGCCATACAAATATGAGACAGAAATATGGATTATATCTTTATATAGACCTGTCTATTGATTTATAGATGAATAGTTTTACTGGACAGAAATTACAAAGAACAAATCTGGTTCTTAATCAAATCCTAATGAGTCAAATTGAAAGTATCATGGAGTCATCAGCCTCATGACATTAACACTGACATGAAAATTAATATTGAAGAAATAAATATATCAAATTTAATTAAAAACATAAATAAGTGATCAGTTCTTTACTGTTATGTTATGATATATTTATTCTCAAAATTAGATGTGGTCTCAACAAACCCATGGCACGTCATCAATATTATTTTACCTTTTATCTGGAAATGGTGTCTGTTTATTCTTGCCATATAGTCCTCTGTATTAATTATTGCTCGAAAGGTCTTGCCATACAAGTTTATTCCTCTGTATTTAGTTTAGTTTCTTAGTTTATTCTTGCATTTTGTTCTTCATTCATTTCCATTTAGTTTCCTTTGATTCGTATTATCCTCTCTTGGTTTATTGCTATGTCCACTTTAGTTTCTTTTCTTTCCTTTTGCTAAATATATTTTACCTTTTATTGACCATCAGTAATCTTCACTCATCACCTGCTGCGCCGCCTAATCGTCATGTGTTTCATATCATGTGTTGATTTTTCACTGTTCAGCGTCAGATTCTCTGTTTTTATGCCATAATTCACATCTAGTTCGTTGCTCCGTTTTATGTCCCGCTTCTCCTGTTTCAGAGTTTTGCTCAATATGCGCATCTTTTTTTTTTTAACCCCCTGTGGTGCAGGGCGGTTGGGAAGCGTGTCGATGGGGAAAGGCAGACTGACATAAACCTTTTAAACAACGGAAACAATTTCGGCATTCTGATTAATGACATTTAAAGTGCTGTGTTGTTCCATCACCCCCGTTTCATACCGCACCACTTACAGCACCGGTGTTAACGTTATGAAATGAACGCTCTTTATCGTGGTATCACCATGGAAGGATTTCTTTATTTAAATGGGTTCATTTTTCAGAGGGATACAAAGTGATGGTATCGTGATTTTAGTAATTACATGTTTATAAGAGCGATTTTCTGTTGTCCTTCCATGGAAGCGGGCAGCTTTCAAATGGAAATAAAACACTTTTTAATATAAGTTGCTGCTTAACATGATCACAGAACTGCCAAAACATATGTACAAAAATACCAGATAAAGTGAATCACAGCACCATCATCAGCCGGTGTAACACTGAACTGCTGCGGTGAAGAACAGAGCTGTGCCAATAAGCTAATAGAAGCTAACAGAAACTACAAACACTGAATAGAAGAGCTGCCATTGATACAGTTGCAGCCAAGCATGGTTTAATGTTACACAATACAGTTTTACCAAGTTGCTCAAAGTCTAAACTGGTATTGTTTGCATTTAAGATGTAAAGTTTACCTTCGACCAAACGCCCCCCAAAGGCATCCCAGCACCCCTATTTTGTAAAAATGTCCACCAGCGCCCCCTGCCGTTCTCTGAACGCCCCCTGGGGTCGGTACCGCCCACGTTGAGAACCACTAAGCTAGGCAATCAGAGCTAGAATTAATCAGCTAGCCAATCGGAGCCAGCGTGGATCAGCTAGCCAATCGGAGCCAGCGTGGATCAGCTAGCCAATCGGAGCCAGTGTGGATCAGCTAGCCAATCAGAGCCACCGTCGATCAGATAGCCAATAAGAGCCAGCATCGATCAGATAGCCAATTAGTCCCAGCAATAAGCTAGCCAAACAGAACCAGCATTAATCAGCTAGCCAATCAGAGCCAGCGTTAATCAGCAAGCTGATCAGAAAAAGCATTAATTAGTGAGCCAATCAGAGCCAGCATTAATCAGACAGCCAATCAGAGTTAGAATTAATCAGCTAGCAAAACAGAGCCAGCATGAATCGGATAGCCAATCAGAGCCAGCGATAATCAGATGGCCAATTAGAGCCAGCGTTAATCAGATAGCCAATCAGACAAAAGAATTAATCATTTAGCCAATCAGAGCGAGCATTAATCAGCTAGCCAGTCAGAGCGAGCATTAATCAGCTAAGTAATCAGAGCGAGCATTAATCAGCTAGCCAATCAGTGCTAGCAATATGCTAGCTAATCAGAACCAGGATTAGTCAGCTAGGCAATAAGAACCATCATTAATCAGCTAGCCAATCAGTGCCAGCAATAAGCTAGCCAACCAGAGCCAGTAGTAATCAGCTAGCCAATCCAAGCTAAAATTAATCAGCTAGCCAATAAGAGCCAGCGTTACTCAGCTAGCTAATCAGAAAAAGACTTAATCAGTTAGCCAATCAGAGCTAGCATTAATCAACTAGCCAATCAGAGGTAGAATTAATCAGCTAGCCAATCAGAGCCAGCATGAATCAGCTAGCTAATCAGAGTCAGCATGATTCAGCTAGCCAATCTGAGCCCGCAATAAGCTAGCCAAACAGAGGTAGAATTAATCAGCTAGCCAATGAGAGCCATCGTTAATCAGCTAGGTAATCAGAAAAAGCATTAATCAGTGA
>NW_006801406.1:8111-10513 GCF_000485575.1 Poecilia formosa
AGCCAAACAGAGGTAGAATTAATCAGCTAGCCAATGAGAGCCATCGTTAATCAGCTAGGTAATCAGAAAAAGCATTAATCAGTGAGCCAGTCAGAAAAAAGCCTTTATCATAGCCAGAATTAAAAAGCTATCCAATCAGAGCCAGCAATAATAAGCTAGCCAAATAGAACCATCATTAATCAGCTATCCAATCAGAGCTAGCATCAATCAGCTAGCATTCATAAAAAGCATTAATTGGTTAGCCAATCAGAGCGAGCATTAATCAGCTAGCCAATCAGTGCCAGCAATAAGCGAGCCAAACAGAACCAGTATTAATTAGCTAGCCAGAGATAGAATTAATCAGCTAGCCAATCAGAGCGAACATTAATCAGCTAGCTCATCAGCAAAAGCATTAATCAGCTAGCCTATCAGTGACATCATTAGTCAGATAACATATCAGAGCTAGAAGTAATCAGATAGCCACTTAGAGCCAACGTTAATCAGTTAGCCAATCAGACCGAGCATTAATCATTTAGCCAGTCAGAGCGAGCATTAATCACCTAGCCAATCAGAACGAGTATTAATCAGTTAGCTCATCAGAAAAAGCATTAATTAGCTTGCCAATAAGTGCCAACAATAAGCTAGCCAAACAGAACCAGCATTAATCAGCTAGCCAATCAGAAAAAAGAATTAATCAGTTATCCAATCAGAGCGAGCATTAATTAGTGAGCTAATCAGAGCCAGCATGAATCCTCTACCAATCTGAGCCAGCAATAAGCTAGCCAAACAGAACCAGCATTAAACAGCTAGCCAATCTGAGGGAGAATTAATCAGCTAGCTAATCACAGCTAGATTTAATGAGGTAGCCAATCAGAGCCAACATTTCTCAGCTAGCTCATCAGAAAAAACATTAATCAGCTAGCCAATCAAAGTCATTTATTTAACAATTTATATTATTTATATTTATTCTCATAATTTATTGCCAGTTCATCTTTTTTAATTTGGCCAGATCACATAGTAGTATCCCTATTAACATGTTAATTAGTCGTTTCTGAAACAAGGGATCAGATCAGAGTCATGCACTTTGACCCCAGTGTTTGATATTTCTGCTCCAGATGTTTAAGGGTCAGTCAGGTTTCCAGTATGTCTCCACATAATGATAAACTCGCTGCTACATAGTATCAGTGGAGGACTGTAGAACTAGCAGGTGTAGAACTCTAGAACAGGAGGTGTAGAACAGTAGAACTAGGAGATGTAGAACTGTAGAAGTAGGAGGTGTAGAACTGTATAACCAGGAGGTGTAGAACTAGGAGGTGTAGAACTCTAGAACAGGAGGTGTAGAACTGTAGAACTAGGAGGTGTAGAACTAGGAGGTGTAGAACTGTAGAACCAGGAGGTGTAGAACTGTAGAACTAGGAGGTGTAGAACTGTAGAACCAGGAGGTGTAGAACTGTAGAACTAGGAGGTGTAGAACTGTGGACCCAACCTGCTCACTGAGGGTCATCATCCATATTCACTCTAATCTTCTGGATCCGGATCGAAGGACCGATTTGTTACGATTCAGATCGTAAGAATTGGGTTTGGATCACAAGGTGGTGATCACAGAATGTTCATCGATTAAAAGCCTCATTGATCCTCAATCACATGATGAGGTGATGATTTCCTGGTTCTTTAATCGGCAGATTCAGGGTTTAGGTGGATGGATGTGGATCTACAAAGGATCAGATCAATAAAACTTACAATCCACCATGATCACCAATAATCATTTTCTAAGCTACAAACATGATAATCACATTACTCGTCTTAATATAAGCCCTTATAGCTTCGCTATATTTGGAAAATAATAAAAAAAACCTTCTAATTTCTCCAGCCTTATATTTCAGTTACTAATAAAGTTACAGTAAAAGAAACTAAACATAATATAATTCACCATTTTATAGTAAAACTCAGCTTCTTCTGGGCAAAATGAGCAAACAGAAAATGTCTAAAGTAACAAAATATACATATTAATCTTATTAAACACAAATAGACTGTATCTTACTCTGATGGACATAAATACACATAAACTACCTACAAACAACTTCTGCTGATCTGATTCCTGAACATTATTTCACATCTGAACTTTTCTCACAAAATGGCTGCGCCCCCTAGTGGCGAAGCTAGAAACTACAGTTCCGTCCTTCATTCAGAGCCGTTGCCTTGGTGATGAAACTCTGCTGGAGGATTTTTCTCTCTGACTTGAACGTCTCAGTTACAAGGAACCATTTAAACCAGAAAAACCTAAAACCTTCATGGTCTCTGAGCTGATGAAGGTTTTTATCGTTTTTATCCATCGTTCATCCAGGTCCAGGAGGAACGATAGAGACAATATCAGCTCATCATCTGCTCCACTTCTCTCTCATCAGAGCTGCTGTCCATCTGTC
>NW_006801407.1:0-1505 GCF_000485575.1 Poecilia formosa
TTCATATATTACCCCTTTTTTTGAAAGCCAAACCATCTAGTGTATGTTTTTAAATTCAGGAAAAAAAAAACATAATAAAATAAAATAAAAATTAAGACACATGCCTGTATGTAGCAGTAAGAAATACAAAGGCAACTCTGAAAAATAATCTACCTCTTGTATCTAGAGAGTTTTTACATTCAGGAGAAGATCTGCTTAACTCTTACAAACTCTGTATTTTTCAGCATTTATGGTCCTTATTTATAACTCAGTTATCCACTAAAGGATCACTATTTACTCCATAACTAACACACTAGAATGTGGAAACTAGTATCAAACATTATCTACAGCACAATGAATGGTGATGTGATGGACTGGAGATCCATTCAGGATCTATCCAGCCTTTCAGCAACTGGTTCTTGCAGAAAGAAAAATTGAGCAAATGGACAGAAAAATAGATGGATAATAAAAAATAATCCTCTCACTGACAGAGGCCTTGACATCTTCCTGGTCTCCTTGCGGCTCATGATGGTTTTGTCACCACCATATGGTTAACATAGGTTGGCTCTTCTATTTCCTGTAGACAAAAAAAACAAAATGTATTTTACAGTAAATGTACTTGAGCTCAAACTGTTTCAGAGGAAATAAAGAGACAAACCTCTATTGATTTAGTGATCTTGTCACTGTATTCTCATCTAAAAGTACGAAATACCACATTTGTCCTTTAATGAGATGGTAAATTGACCTGAACCATTTCTAAAATCGTTCAACATAAAACTAAAGATATTTTAATAAAACCTAAGCTGAACATTTTAGATGTCGCCTGAACAATGTTTGCATCGTGTTAGGATGCAAATAATGAATTCGGTTAATTTACCTTCTTTGGTTTCTTGGAGAATCTCAACCAGCTGAAAGAAAAAAAATATTTTAGCACCAACATCTAACAGCAAAGTATCAACTCATAGATGAGGATCTCACCACTCAAAGCTGATGATGCTAATGCAGAGCAATACAATGCCCAGGATCTTCAATATATTAAGGGTCTGGAATTCAGATGATCGATCATCTGTAACAAGAAAACCAACAAAGTAAATCATCATTATTATTTGTTACTGCAAATAATTCAAATTATGTTTTGATTTTTTTTATTTGCTTTATAAGCCAAAATCCGAACTAATAGAGTATTTTTTTGTAAAAATGATAAACTGTGAATTTTGAAACATGATGCAACATATGGATTACCTGAAAAGAACAAAATGACAAAACGAATCTTAGTCAATATATTACCTTTAATGCCAACAAGAATCAGGATTACAGAGGATTTTTGTTGACCCAGATCATTTGTAGCCACACAGTAAAACTCTCCTTCCTCAGCAGCACAGAAGCTGTAAATCTGGCCAACAGACACATTCATGTCTCCATGTTTGCTGATCCAGAACCAGGTGAATCTGGGTGGAGGTTTGGCTCTGCTGGAGCAGCTCAGCTCCACCCAGCTACCTGCTGACACCAAACCTGATGGACTGATG
>NW_006801407.1:34015-36945 GCF_000485575.1 Poecilia formosa
ATCCGCCTTTTACAATTTCAATTTGTGATTTGTTTTTCCGCCTTCTTCCTCCAGCTGTCTCTTCCGACCGTCGTCCCACAACCAACTCGTCGCCCAGTCCGTCAACTTTACTTGATCACTGTCTCTCCTTTTGTTTCCCTGTTGTTTTCTGCCACAGCTGTTCTACATCACCTCTGATTAGTTCCTTATTTTTCACTTCTGCCTCAGTATTTAAGCTGTTTTTTGTTTTTGTTCACTGTCAGATTCTTCCATCATACCTCATTTTGACAACATTGTATATTTGTTAATATGCACTGTCCAATTTGAATAATTAAACTCAATTAAATCAATCATGATTCTGCTCTTACCAGTTTTGTCAACAGTTGTTTCTCCAGAAAATTAAGCACCAATGACTCCTTTTGTCAGAATAAATTTTTTATTGTTTCAAAGAATCTTTACAGAAAGTGATAAAGCTACTTAATTACATCCTAGCGGCAAACTAAAGAAAAAACATGTTGGGGAAAAAAATGCAAAAAGAGAAGGGATGAACTTACTCAGGACAAGTTGCCAAATCAAAACACCAAAACAAGAAGCTTTCAACATATGCATAAAAAATACTGAAACCTGCCACGAATCAATGATAAAAGCTTTACTTCCTGTTACACAAGAGTACTAAACTCCATATCAAAACCTTTGTGATGATGAAGAAATCTTCTTGTGTCCAAATCTGTTAGCTTTTGGTTTAACTGCAACTAAAAGAACATCCACTGAAATTCTCATTCAGGCAAATATGAGAAGTAGTTTTACTTAAAAACCTTAGAAACCTTTCAATCTCACATGTGTGACGATCTGTGTTTTTGTGTATTTATTTCTTGGTTTTTTTCTGTGTCCTTGTTTCCGTGAGTCTCTGTGATGTCCTGTCCTCCCTGTTGATTGATCCCAGCTGTGTCTAGTTTTACTGATTACCCTCCCTGTGTATTTAAACCCACCTGTTGTCTTTGTCTCTTGTCGGGTCCTCGTCTTATGTCAGTTGTCGCCTTTAGTCAGTAGTTCTCAGTTGAACTGGATAGTCCTGAGGCTACCTTGCTCTGTGTTCAGTCTTTTGTCAGTTGCTACTGGTATTTAGCTGTGTGCTACTGTCTCTGCTGTGCTGCCTGATCTGGACTGTTTTGAGCCACATTCATCATCACAACCTGGGTGTCAGCGGTCATTCTCACCACCACAACTCATGACAACATGTGTGGAAATTAAATACAAGACTGGAAAAAAATATATACGTTTCACATTTTATGCCTTTTACATCTTGTATAACTGTGAAAAAATAACTATATAGCAATAATAAACAGAAATATCATTTTTTAAAACCTCTTCTTTTCATTGATAAAAATGTTACATTCAGCAAGACTTCTGCTTCACTTGTACAACCCAGAATGTTATTTTTGTAACATTTTTTTTATTTGTTTTATAACTCAGTGATCCACCAAAGTATTACTATTTACTACATTAGTAACAAGCTTAACTGTAAAACCATAGTTAAGATTTCTAATCACGTGATAAGTGATTGTAAACCACTTATCAAGAAATAAATGATTTCTAAGGCACAATAAATGGTGATATGATGGACTGGTGACACATTCAGGGTGTGTCCAGCGGTTACAGATAGAAATAAGCTTCTTGAGACAGAAACTTTGACTATTGGACAGATTAATGGAGAGATAGAAATGAATCCTCTCTCTGACAGAAGCCTTGACATCTTTCTGGTCTCCTTGAGGCTCATGATGCTGTAGTCGCCATCACATTGTTGACATAGGCTGGTTCGTCTGCTTCCTGTGGACAGAAAAACTAACAGTGTTTTGCTTCCCTACAGTAAATGTACTTGAGCTCAAACTGTTTCAGAGGTAAGAAAGGTTGATCTCATTTTTTTCAGTCTCACTGGATTCCAAATTAAAAGCACAATGAGATGGTAAGTTGTAGTTTTGTGATAATCTTCTGAAATTTGGTTTTGAGTTGGATTCCAGCTTCATTTCATCATATGTTGAAGTGTCTCTGGATAAGATCGAAACCTAAGTTACCTAATGATCCTGTGCATCAGTGTATGGACGTGTTTGAGGGAATGTAACTCACTGTAGCCTCTAATTTTAGAAGTTTAACTATTATGTCTATGCAGAATATTTACCATTGATGGTAAATAACTGCATGAGCTGATGATAAGGACACTGGATATTGACTTTAACCATTTATAAAATTGTGTGACATGAAATAAAACTTTTTTTTTTAATAAAATTTCACTTGGATGTTTTAAATGTCGCCTGAACCATTTATGTTGTGTTGTATGTGTTATGATGCAAACAATAAACTCAGATAATTTACCTTTTTTGGTTTCTTGGAGAATCTGATCCAGCTGAAAGAATGAAAACTATTTAAGCACCAACATCTAACAGCAGCTGCAAAGTAAAAACTCATAGAAGAGAATCTCACCACTCAAAGCTGATGATGCTAATGCAGAGCAATACAATGCCCAGGATCTTGAGTATAATATGAGATGTGAATCCAAACACCTGATCATCTGTAACAAGAAAGACATCTAAGTAAATCCTCACAATTCTTTAGATAAAAAAAATGAATGTTTTGATGTTTAAAATTTGCTTTAAAAATCTGACACACATAGAAACAAATATAATTATTCTAAAAGAACAACATGACAAGATGAATGTAAGTTAATGTGTTACCTCTAATACCAACAAGGATCACAGAGGATTTTTGTTGACCCAGGTCATTTGAAGCCACACAGTGAAACTCTCCTCCCTCTGTAGCATTGAATCCATACATCTTCTCCACAGATACATTAATGTCTCCATCTTTGCTGTTCCTGAACCAGGTGAATCTGGGTGGAGGTTTGGCTCTGCTGGAGCAGCTCAGCTCCACCCAGCTACCTGCTGACACCAAACCTG
>NW_006801407.1:37124-38681 GCF_000485575.1 Poecilia formosa
TGGATTTTAGTTGTAAAGGTTCCATCTGTGTTTTTCTCTGTTTGTCTGAGAGAGTCTTGTTGGAGATTCCAGGTGAGTTGAGGAGGTGAGTGTGGACAGGGAGTGAAAGCTGAGCAGGTTACAGTGACAGACTGATGCTCCTTCAGGTCAGAGGGAACATTAATGCTGGGACTCCAAGGAGAATCTGGGACATAAAATATGGAACATATTATTAGTGTGAGGAAGAACCAGTTTAGATAAACATCATGTTTTAAATAATTAGTGTTAAACTATGTTAACCTTTGAAAAAACATTTTTCATATCAGTTCAATATTATGGTCCTGTTGAAACACCATATTGCATCTAAAATCCAGGCATTTACCACGAGTAGCTGCTTTTCCATTACAAATGTGGAAAAAACATATCAGACACTCTTTGTCAAAACCATAATTGCAGTGTTTTTAGTGTTTCTTTGCTTTTAAAGCCTCATAATGTCTTAACAGCTCAGTCTTTGTCTCCTCTATACATTAAAAATTTCTTTGAAAATTATTTGACATATTCTTGGCTGCACATACAAGTTTTATAGCTTAGAAAAAGTTATTTTGTTTTTCTGAATACTTCATTAATCTATTTTAATTTGAAACTTCCTTCACTTTGAACAATAACACCATGTTTCTGACAGGATTATAGTTTGACAGTTGCAGGATCGATCTTAAAACATCCTTATTTATGTCATCAGAAATGAAACTTTCAGTCTGTTTAATGAAGCTTTATAACAGCTGAGCGAATGACAAACATTGATCTCTAACATGCATCATAATATAATTTTAAATGGATAAAGAAGACTGACATTGTGCTTATGGATTGGTCTCTAACTCTTCTAGACTAAAATCTACCATTTTTGATAACAACAGTGGTCAAAAATTAATTGTAATGGCAAAACCATCTGAAAATAATTTTATTCATTTGTGGATCAGAGAAAAACTGCATTGATTTTAAATCTGTGCTCTCATTGCTTGCTTTTCAAATAATTGCAGTTATTGGAAAACCATCACACCTTGAAACAAGGGGAAATTATATGTAATAGATAATAAAAATCCCAAAGATGGGGTCGAACAGATTCTGATCAGTTTGTGCTGAGTTTTTTAAAATAACTGCTTCTCATGCTATTGATCTACATTTCTAATGTCAGACACTTTAAGAATCAGACATTATTTGAAACTACAAGTAATAACATTTACCTTTAAAACTAACACAGATCCTTGATGATGTTTCATTTCCCAGATTGTTTTTGGCCACACAGTGAAACTCTCCTCCCTCAGTAGCATTTAATCCATAAACTTTCTCCACAGATACTTCAATGGCTCCATGTTTACTGTTCCAGAACCAGGTGAATCTGGGTGGAGGTTTGGCTCTGCTGGAGCAGCTCAGCTCCACCCAGCTACCTGCTGACACCAAACCTGATGGACTGATGGATGCTGAGGTGTTTCTAGGAGCATCTGAGGAAAATGAGACACATGAACTTTATTGATCACAAGCAGCTGAACCATGACCTGCTGACAGGATCACTTACATGAA
>NW_006801407.1:39681-42975 GCF_000485575.1 Poecilia formosa
TGATGCTCCTTCAGGTCAGAGGGAACATTAATGCTGGGACTCCAAGGAGAATCTGGAAGTTAAGTTAGATTTAAATCACATTCATTGTACAAAATAAAGATTTGCTTGAATGTGCTTCAAAACTGTTCAATTGTTCCAAGCAAAAGAACTATGACGTTTCTATTTGCAACACATTCAGTCAGTATTTCTTAAAGTTAACTGATACTTTCTAGCCTTACATTAATAAAATAATAAATATTTGGAGCATATCTTAATATATTTCCAGAAAAGCTTAATGTAAACATTAAAATGCCACAAACTAATGAATTAAGGATCAAACTTGTCAGCTCTTCTTGCAGTGGCTATAAAAGCATATTGTGACAGAAGGTTTTAAAAGTTACAATTTAAAAAAGATTAAATATACTTGTAGTACGCAAGCTTAACAATATAACCAGAACATCTTCATATAATATCATTATATGGTGAAAATGTTCTTACCTTTAACTTTTATTTGAAGAGGATCAGCACAAGCTGTTGCCTTGTAGTCACCATTCTCAACTCTGAAGTAATATTTGTCTGCATGACTTGTTTGTATATCAGGAAACAGAGTGGTGCAGTTTTTCTCTTTCAGGTTTCCAGTCATATTCAGTGAATATTTGTTAATTGACCCACTGCTGTTGAAAATAACAAGGCTTGCATTGGCCCAAAAATTTACACCACCTTTCAACCAAACTCCATAGATAGTTTTACTGCTGTCATATTTAGGATCCTCTGTTTCATAGGTACATGGGATTTGCAAACAAGATCCAGTCAGAGCTTCCATGATATTTGGCGTAGTGATGTTGAGGGCTGGTGTTAGACTACCACAGGAATTAGCCAAAGCACCTGAAAACCAGATCAATAATGAACATAAAGATCAAAATCTGCCTGCAGAGAAAGTTCATGATCTATAAACTCCAGTTCAGCTGCAGCTTCTGTCGTGTGGAGACTACAGACAACATGATCAAATATTTTAGACTTGAAGTGATTTACATGAACTCTACCAATGAAAGGAAGTGAATAAAAATCTCACCTGGAAGAAAAAAGACACTCAGTAACATGTTGACTGTCAGCATGTTCTCAGTCAGACTCTGATAGACCTTCATCTGTCAAACTGGAGAAGGTTTCAGAAACAGAAACATTTCAGTTTCTAATCAAAGACATTTTTGAATAAAGCTTTCTTCGTCTTTGTCAGGGAATTAAAACTGATTTACTAGAAAGTAGTCAGGAACATACATTTCCTACTGTGTTACAAAACAATCACATTCAACCATATATATAAGTTACATAACATATCCAAAATAGAGTAAAAATAATGACACCAAATTCAACTATTCTAATGATAAGAAGTTAGTTTTCTGTTTTAAAAGTTGCAAAATATGTAAACTTCATGAAATGTTCTTACCTGGTCAATCACCAGCTGTATAAAGGCTGTAATTTTCAGTCGATGAGCAAAGATCTAAAAAGCTCCTGCTCTAGTCGATGTTTGAAATCCTGTAACCTGAGTCATTCTTCCTCTTTGTAAAAGAGGATGTAATTGGATATAGAATTTGCTTTTATGGTGTGATTAACTGAATATGTCCATAAACTACCTCAGTGATGTCCACTATGTGTAGAATAACAGTTCTGGTTTGTGGATGAGGAACAGGTCAGGGATTTTATGAAGAAGACTAGATTATTTTCCTTTGTTTGTTTTCACAAGCTTAGTTATTAGAGTTTATTAAGAAATATATAAATGTATGTTTTTGCAGTTAGGTAAAACATAATTGACATTTTCCTTCAGTCATTTTTCTTTATTATCTAGCGCCATAATACAATAATTATTCCTGAAAAATTAAGATTTTTTTCACATCAGATAGATATTTTAATCAGCTAAAACTTCCAGTCTTCAGAAAATGACTTGACAGTCNAGTAAAAATAATGACACCAAATTCAACTATTCTAATGACAAGAAGTTAGTTTTCTGTTTTAAAAGTTGCAAAATATGTAAACTTCATAAAATGTTCTTACCTGGTCAATCACCAGCTGTATAAAGGCTGTAAATTTCAGTCGATGAGCAAAGATCTAAAAAGCTCCTGCTCTAGTCGATGTATGAAATCCTGTAACCTGAGTCATTCTTCCTCTTTTGTAAAAGAGGATGTAATTGGATATAGAATTTGCTTTTATGGTGTGATTAACTGAATATGTCCATAAACTACCTCAGTGATGTCCTCTTTGTGTAGAATAACATTTCTGGTTTGTGGATGAGGAACAGGTCAGGAATTTTATGAAGAAGACTAGATTATTTTTCTTTGTTTGTTTTTACTAGCTTATTTATCTATAGTGTTTATTAAGAAATATATAAATGTATGTTTTTTTCAGTTACGTAAAACATAATTGACCTCTTCCTTCAGTCATTTTTCTTTATTATCTAGCGCCATAATACAATAATTATTCCTGAAAAATTAAGATTTTTTTTCACATCAGATAGATATTTTAATCAGCTAAAACTTCCAGTCTTCAGAAAATGACTTGACAGTCATTTAAAAAAGTTGTTAAAATAAAAATAAATATCTAATCACTATATTCCTCAACTTCAACCAAAAGATCATAAAATGGATCCAGTAGCATTTATGAAGAATAAAACTCATGACAAAAAGGAAAAGGGAAAAAATTTATTTCACCTTATATATATTTAATACACCATTATTAATTAATGTGTTTTATACCTATCATAATTATATTATTTGTGTAGTAGCCTTACATAAGAGACTTTAGAAGGAAATTAAACTAAACCTTCAAGCAACAATAAGATGAAAAAGGCTGAGCTAACATTACAACTTGGAAAATACTGAGGAAGGTAAAGCGTTCTTGTTTTGCTATACCGAAATTTTGAATAATCATCAGAGCAGCAATTATATTAATGTTACGCTACATTGAAACAAAAATTTTCTTACCTTGAACTATCATTTGAAGAGGATCAGCTCAAGCTATTGCTCTAAATGAATAGTTTTCAAATATGAATAAATATTTGTCAGCATGACTTGTTGTTATATTAGGAAACAGAGTGGTGCAGTTTTTCTCTTTCAGGTTTCTAATCATTTCTAGTTGATAGGTGTTGCTTCATGTTTGGATTCATTTCTCTGTGGTGTTTACCCTCCAAACACTTAAGCAGCAATGATTCTTTTTGTCTGAAGCCACTTTTTATTATTTCAAGAAATCTTTGCCTAAAGAAGTAAAGCCACTGAATAATTCCTTAGTGGCAAATAGAAAAAAGAAAAAAAAAGAAAGATGTGG
>NW_006801408.1:0-3043 GCF_000485575.1 Poecilia formosa
AAAGCAGCACAAAGAGCCAGTGAGGTAAAATGAGTCTGATTTATTGAACACAAGGATACAAGGATATATCTTTGGCATCTCAGAACATCATCCAGAGACCAAATACAATAACTAATTACAATAACTAATCATCACACAATAACGTTTCCTAGACTCTGTTCAGCTCTTCCCTCTTTAGCTGCAGGTGAAACGTCTGTTTTCCAGCTGAAACACAAAATGACCTTTTAGGAACGAAGCTTCACCTGGACTCAGACGTCCCTGTCCTCACACTGACCTTCAGCACAGAGTCATTTATCACCAACACTGGAATCATATATTTATTGCTTCAAAGAGGAAAAGTAACAAATAAAACTTGAATCTGCCTACAAATCATTCATTACATTATGAAAAATAACAGCAATATTTTTATTTATGATCATTTTTTAAAGTCATATTTTCACCATATTTTTCATACATTCATAAATGTTGGAGTTATAAACTAAATATTTAATTCAAAAGGTAAATATGTAGCTTGGACAATAAATATCTACTTTTAATATTAAATATTTAGTTTGTAAACTGAACACATTGCTGAGATCATTTATGCTCACATATTCAATAAAATCACATTTTTAATAAATCAGTTCCTGAAAAACAGAAATAATCACCCAGAGATGAACAAAAAAACAAGACCTCTCACTCTGAGTGATTTTAGAATCAGAGCTGAACTAAAGAGTCAGATGAGAGATTAACGCTGCCCTGCTGCTTCCTGCAGCCTGGAGATGAATCTGAATCTGATCACAGATGAAGAAGTTTCCAGATGATCAGATCGTCTCCAGGTTCCTCTTTAAAACTCAGAGTTTCAATCTGATCAATAAGTTTTTATTGGACTTTGATCTTCATGCTGAGATCATCAGAGCTGCTGCTTCATCACTGAGATCTTCATCGGTTCGATCTTTAATGTTTTAGCAGTGGCGAAAAATGGAAACATCCTATCAGTGAAGGTGTGTGTGAAGGTGTGTATGTGTGTGTTAGTATCCAGATCAGAGAAGGACAGTTTTCCTCTGTCCCAGTCCAGATTCACTCTGATCCTCTGGAGATTCTTCTGGACTGAGAGACGAGAGGGAGGAGCTGGAGGAGAACGTGCTGAATATTTACCTTGATAGAACCATATAACCAACCATCCAGACTCTATGTCCCCCTTCCTCTGAACAGACTCTTCTAACACACCAAGTCTCCAGTATTCACTGTCTCCAACATCAACATCCCAGCTGTGGATCCCTGAGTTAAAACCCTCAGAACTCAGAACAGCGTAGGGACCATAAAATCTCTCTGGATTATCAGGAAGCTGCTGTCTCTCTCCTCCCCTCCCATTGCTCAGATCATCAGACAGATGGAGTTCTTTACCAGCCGTGTTTGGGTCCAGAACCAGAGGAGTGTAGGTCACCATGGTCTCCATGTTGCTCCAGATGTTGAAGGCCAGGTTGCCCAGATGTTTGGCCTGGTCTATCAGAGCTCCTGAGGGCAGCTGTGGATCCTCCAGCAGGGGGCAGCGCTGGACTCTTTCCACTGCAGCCTTGTAGTTGTGCAGGAATGAGACGTCTGCAGCTCTCAGCTCCTCCTCTGTGGCTCTGACTGTGTCTGAAAGAGCTGCTATCTCTCTGCTCAGAGCCTCCATCTTCTCCTTCATCATCCCTCTCTTCTGCTCCTCTTCCTCCCTCAGTGCAGCCAGCCTGGCCTCCTCTTCCTCTGCTAGAAACTGATGAAGCTGCTTAAACTGCTCCCTAATCTGCCTCTCTGTGTGTCGGGCCTGGACCTCCAGGTGTTCTGCTGTCTGATCAAACTCCTCCTGAACTTTCTTCCTGAGCTCCAGCTTCTCCTTTAAAGGCTCCAGAGTTTCCTCAAGTTTCTTCCTGTGTTGCTGAGCAGCTTCATCGATGGGTCTGAATCTGTGCTTGGTGTGTTTTTCTGAATCTCTGCAGACGAGACAAACTGGCTGCTGATGGTCCAGACAGAAGAGTTTGAGTTTCTCAGAGTGCAGAGAGCAGAGACCCTCTGAAGCTTTTTGGTTTCTCTGCTGTAGGAAAGACTCACACAGATTCTTCAGAGCCAGATTACAGGGAGGAGCATCTGATGCTGATCTTTTCCTACAAACTGGACATGCTCTACCTGTTTTCTCTCTCCAGTGTTTCTGCAGACACTCCTTACAGAAGCTGTGGCTACATGACAGAAGAACCGGATCCTTAAATATTTCCAGACAGACCGGACAGCAGAGATCATCGTCTGATCTGGAAGCCATTTTGTCTCAGAGTGAAGCTGAAACCACAGCAGACAGAAAGTCAAACCAGGAAGTCAGTTTCTCTCTGTAGAAACTTTATGAACTTACTTTGATTTGCTTGTTGTTCCTCCTGCAGCAGTCTGTGTTCCAGTGTCTAGTTGCTCAGTTATCTCTCTGCTCTCCTTGTTCAGAGTTAGTTTGATTTCAGTCGGAGACGAAGGCAGGAGTCAGAGTTCATCCTCAGGGTGTTTACTCAGTGAGTTTTTCTCTATCAACTGTTTCCTGGTTTTTCCAGGTTTTCCTGTTTGAATCAGTCTTTAGGCGGAGATGTGGCGCCCTCTAGAGGATTTAATCTTAATCTGCAGTTTTATTAAAACACTACAGCACCAACACTGTTTATAGTGGGGATGGTGTGCTGCTGACCTCAACTAGGGACGTTGTGGGCCGGTGGGCAGAATACTTCGAAGACCTTCTCAATCCCACCAACTTGCCTTCTGTTGAGGAAGCTGAGCCTGTGGACTCTGGGTTGGGCTCTCCAATCTCTGGGGACGAGGTCGCCGAGGTGGTCAAAAAGCTCCTCGGTGGCAGGGCCCCGGGGGTGGATGAGATCCGCCCGGAGTTCCTTAAGGCTCTGGATATTGTAGGGTTGTTTTGGCTCATGTGACTCTGCAATATCGCATGGACATCGGGGGCAGTTCCCCTGGATTGGCAGACCGGGGTGGTGGTCCCCCTGTTTAAAAAGGGGGACCGGAGGGTGTGCTCCAATTACAGGGGGGTCACACTCTT
>NW_006801408.1:3992-10230 GCF_000485575.1 Poecilia formosa
TCCCGGATAAGCGGAAGAAGATGGATGGATGGATGGACTACAGTTTTTCTGATTCATGACTTTGTTTCTGCTTTAAGTGAAAATATATTTTTCCTCTCATAAAACTCTTCCACTATCCATGAAATTCAAATGAACACATTTCATGTTCAGTTTCCTTCTGTTTGCTGTTTTTCTGTCAGATTCAGACTCTGGAGGTGAAAATGATGTTTGGTGTTGAGGAAAGTTTGTCCAGTTTTCACAACAACTGGATCAGAATCAGAAATGTTTTGATTTAAATTCCATCAATGCTCTGATATTTTTTATTCTGAAAACTGGGAAACAGTAAAAACTCCAGTTTTCAGCTGGACTATTTTAAAGTTACTTTAAATATAAACCAAAAATAAAACCAGAGAAGAAATAAAATAATAAAATCTGTTGCAGTAAAATAATGACCCTCTAATGATTCAGTGTCTATATAATATAATAGACCCAGTTTATATAAGCAGGAAAAACCAGCAAGAAAAAACTGCATTACAAACTGTAAAACTGTAAAATGTCTCATTAAGTTTGATGAATAAATCATAAAACCAACCAAGACTGAAGCTGATCAAAGCATCAACCATTTAATCTTCAAAAATGACCCAAATTTAAACTTAAGTTGTGGTTTGTTAGATCAAAATGAAAACAATTAATTTAAATAAAATTACAAAATAATCAGGTAAAAGAAAGTTTTCCAAATCAGTTTCTTTCAATATGAAACTGATTAAATTAAAAACTGCAGGTGTGAAGTTTTGGCTAAAAGCTCATCGTTCAGTGAAGTTACTGAGGGTAAAGTATCCAGAAACTTTACTCAAGTAAGAGCAGCAAAACTTCATCATAAAATTACTCAGGTAGACGTAAAAAGCAGAATGGAAATGTCCACTCTTTTGGATTTATTTACAGCAATTCGACATTTCTACAACCAACGTACCAATACTGAGTTTATGGATTTCACTGGACCAAGAAACCAAAGTTACGACTGTAACTACGGTTCCATGAATTCCGGATGATCACTCTTGCGCATGCACAGGTTGAGAATCTTATACCAACATGGTCGTGTGTGACCCCCGGTGACACCAGTAAGTCTATATAGTCACGTGACAATGACAGCTCAGTCCCTTAATCTTCTCGCAAAACATGATGATTCCGAGGGACCGAACGCTCTGGCGGTCATCCGGGATTCATAGAACCGTAGTTACAGTCGTAACTTTCGTTATATTTCATCCCTACTGAACACCAGAGGCGGTGCTTAAAGCACTGGATGACGATTACCAACAGAGTCCTGAGGAATCACACACAGAAAACAAACAATCCCAAACATGCCCACCTCACTGGGATGACGATGAACGCTGGGACAGGATCCCCTCCAGTGGGTGAAAGGCGGCCAGGTTTACCCTGTAAAACCTAGCAAAAGTATTTGGAGATGACCAGGAGGCTGCTGCACAGATAGCATTTAGAGTAACCCCAGTCATAGCGGTCCATGATGCACCAATGATGGCACCGTACACCAGCAGGAGGTTGGTGGCCCTTGTTGCACCACATCCACAATCCAACATGCAAGACGCTGTTTAGAAGGGCCTGCCCCTTCCAGGGCCCTGCATAGCATACAAACAGACTATCAGACTGCCGCAGAGAAGCTGTGAGTCTGACATGTGCTTCCAGTGCCCGAACTGGGCAGAGAGGTTCATCTGTGTCAAAGTGAGCAAACTGGAGGGGCACGGAGTGGCTCGCAGATGAGGCGACATTTCTTCATAGGAAGAAATGTTACGTCAGGCCAAAGAGTAATGCCAGAGCCAGCTTCGTTCCAACGGCAACAGGACTTGTGAACAGACAGCGCATGTAGTTCACCCATCCGCTTTGCCAAAGCCATGGCAAGGAGAAAGGCAGTCTTCTTTGACAAATATTCAAGGCTCACCTCTGCCGAAGGCTCAAATGGGGGAGATCGCAGCACAGTGAGGACGAGAGAGAGGTCCCACACATAAACTTTCAGAGTGAACGGAGACCGACCCTGAGAAAGCAGTGCTTGAAGGAAGGTTAAAATAACAGAAATAGAACAGTGTATAGGATCCTCATGGCTAGCATGACACCAACTGCTAAAAACTTTCCACTTATGAGTGTAAACCAGCCGCGTCGAAGGGGCCCTGGTGTTAGTCATTGTATGCCCGACATCTCCGTCATACTCTGAGAAGATGCCGGGCCTCGTAGCGGCCAAACCCAGAGCTGGAGGCGACTGGGATTGGGATGCTGGATCCGATCCCCCCACTGTGACAGAAGGTCCTTCCTGTGGGGAAGAGGCATTGGAGAGCTGCAATAGAGCCTGTGCAGCAGTGGAAACCAGGTTCTCCAAGGCCACAAGGGGGCCACTATAAGCACTTGATACTCCTCCTGAAGAACTCTCAGGAGTGTTGGGCCTATCAGAAAAGCATAGAGCAGCACTCTTGGCCAGTCGTGTGCCAGTGCATCCTGACCCAGAGGACTGGCACTGTCTGGCCAGGGAGAACCAAAGCGGGAAATGTGTTGTCTCTCGGGACTCAAACAGGTCCACAGCTGCTATGCCATATTTCTCCCAAATGACCCCCACTACCTCTGGGTGGAGCCTCCACTCCCCCGGTGGTGGGCGTCCCCGAGACAGAATATCGGCTGGGACATTCTGCACCCCTGGAATGTGGGTCGCCCTCAGTCTGGCAAAAAGAGGGGCTGCTGAGGTCAAGAGCTTCTGGGTCAGCCTCACCAATGTTATCGACCGTGTCCCCCCTGATATGAAAAACCACTGAAGTATTGTCCGACCACACCAGGACATGCCTTCTGCACAGGCCTGGGAGGAAGTGTTGCAATGGCCGCTGCACAGCCTCAAACTCCAAGGCATTGATGTGCTGTAATTTTTCCCGCGGAGACCATGTACCCTGGGCGATCTGTCGCTGCCACGATGCCCCCATCCTGTGGTGGATGCGTCGGTAGAGACAACCTCTCGACGAGCCGGCAGCGAGCCCAGTGGTCATAAACTCTGCCTCTCGCCACTGAGCCAGTGACGTGAGGCATTGATTGGACACCAACAGTTTCATGCGTCGGTGCAGCGTACGAGATGGGTGTAGCTTTAGGCTGATGAGCTACATCTGTAGCGGTCGCAGAGACAACAATCCCAGGGGTACTACTGTAGCAGCAGCAGTCAGCTTGCCCAACAGACGAAGGTTAGCGGCCGGGTGGAAAGGAGTTGAATGTCAGCTGGGCCTGATTGTGGAGGTTCTGGTTGATCCAATAGGTGTTTAGCTGAAACGTCACTAGGGGACATTCAGCCAGGAGGCTGATTCTCTCTCCAGGAGAAACCCCACTAAAGTCTGTGCCAAGAGACGGTCAGTTTTTACAGTGATGTCAGGCCATCAGAGATCAGTCCAACACAGCAGCCTTTTGCTGTCCTGTTGATCCAATTTGATTTGGAGGAAAGTGAATTTTTTAACACAGATATTTCGGTGGAATCTGGAAGCTGGAGAGAACGTGTAGCTGCTCCTCCCAGCTGTTTCGCTTCGTACTCAGCCTGTAAGGCCCAGGAGACGCTTCATCTGACATCAGGCTACAGTTGGTAGAGAGGCAGCTGCAGCCAACCCCTCAGAGACACGTTCTGTCAGAGAATACACCATGGTTTACCTCCCAGCGCCTCCTGGAGTTTCTCCTGGTACCAATCCATCTGCAACCTGTGCTGCCATAGAAGAGGGTGACATGAGGCAGACCTGGAGGAGGGAGGCAGGACTGGAGGGTAGGAACCCAGGGTTTCCACCTCAGGTAGGCAGAGAGGATGCTGGATGGTCTCTGGTCACATGTCTGCATACTGGGCCTCCACAGGCTGGAAAAATACTGTCCTAAAGTTCTGACAGAGCCACAGGGTCAAACATTTCCATCTGGGAGAGAAACTGTCAAACCATCAGCTCTGCACAAGATGGCTGCTCCCAATGTGACGAGGTCTAGTCCCAGTAAATTACCTGGCAGAGCAAACAAAAGGATGTTCCACAGTCTGGGTGATGAAGGGCCGAGTCACTGGCAGAGTCCGTTTCCCCAGAGAAGCTAGAGAGGTGGTTTGATTGGACAGTTCATCAGGTGAAGGCGTAACGTTCAGGGTTTAATAGGTAACTCCAGGTCATCATGACTGACCTTCAGGGACACCATGGGGTCCACCATGGCCCTGATATCATGGCCTCTCTGTGGGGGGTCATTGTTACCAGTTCTCTTCCCACTGTCCTGCTGCACACTGCTCTCTGGGTGCTGCCTGAGGATGAGGAGCAGCAAAACATCTGCTCCTTCCCCTTTGAGGGGTACAACTGCTGGTTTGGGGCCACAGACGTATCAGGCGTCTCCCTGCTGATCCACCCTTCCTCCATGACCTCTCGTCCACCCACCACCCCTCCTCCGTTGACCCCTTACCCCTCATCCATGCCACCAACCAGCAGACCTGACAATATATGAGTTAGAATAGATATGAGGAGGGTTAGCTGGTTCTGTCACCACCATCACCTTTACTTTCTCATGTTTTCCAGAAACTTCCCGTCTGGCCTTGTTCAGCTGAAGTTTGACCAGCTGGGCTGCATCTCCTCTCTGTCATCCTGAGTCCTAATCAGATCAGGGACGAGATGTTTCACTAAATTCACAACCAATCATTTCAGGATTCCCTCTCCTGGCATCACTCTCCTCATGAAAGACGCCGTTAACAATGGCAGCTCTACTCGGCTCCTCGGTGCCCCGTCCGCACCTGGAGGCTGGCAGAATGACGGACTCAGACTTCTCTGCTTTTTCTAGAAACACTTATGGATGTTGTTCAGGTTTCAGTTGTCCTACTGAAACTCAGCGACAGCTGCAGCAGCAGACTAAGGGTCATTCTCTGTAATTGGTGCTTAATTTAAATAGGCTGAGGCTTTTTAGCTGAAGCTGTTTTGAAGTAATCTAATTAATGTAAAAACTGCGAAAAGTTATGATGTGACATTGGGATGAGCCAGCAAAGCTTCCATGATGCAGGTTTCTAAAATGTTCTTTACATTCTTATAACAAATATTCTGCATTATTTCACAATATCTGTGAAACAATGCACACCTTTAGTTATTTCTATGAAGTAACTTTCAAGGAAAGAAGTTAAAGTATTTATGAATCTTTGAGTTTGTTTTGTTTTTAAAGTCAGGAGAAAGAAAGGAAACTTACAGCAGAGTCAAAATGTAACATTGGTTTCTTTAAAAGTGTCATTATGGAAAATCACTTCTACAAATAAATCCCTCATTATTCTGCAAGCTAAAGAAAATCTTTTAAAAGCTTTTAACCTGTTTTATTAACCTTTAACATGTAAATACTAACAATAATGTCACGTTTTAGTCTGATTTATTATAAACACATTAATATGAGGAAACACAGTGAGGTTTTTTCTAAACTCTGTGAAACTCAAAGGGAGGGGTGATAACGCTGAGCGTTGCTATGACAACTGGAGGTGGGAGCAGGTTTGGTTTGAGGGAGGAGTTAGGAGTGATCATCTCTGATGGGCAGTTCATGGGTGGACTGTACGCCTGAACACTATGAGGACAAAACAAACTGTCATTTTAGTCTTTAAAGGGTCAGAAATAACCAGCTACAATAATCAGAGGCAGTTTAAACGTCTCCAGACATGAAGGGTCTGAATTTAACTCCGTCTGGTTTGCAGCAGGGTGATGTGGAGAGATGGGAAGCTGAGGGGGAGCATGGAAACCAGTGGGTCATCATCCGGACCTTCCCTGCCCTCAGAGCCTAGATGGTGACCTGAAACGGCCCTGGATCCGTCACTAGTTCTTTCCCTGGATGATGCTGACCTGCTGACTGTTCTTTAAAATGTCTAAGATGAGCGATTTCATCTTCTGTTGGTCCAGATGGATCCTGGACAGGCAGGTTTCCATCTCTATAAACTCACTTAGTTACTGTTGAACGACGCCTCAGATACAAACAGTCTTGCTTTAGTAGCTCAACCTGCAGAATCAGACAGTTTCAACTGCAACAGGTTTCTGCTCTCCTGATTCATCGGGTCGACCCTCAGAGTTGGATCTGCAGTGATCAGTACTGCACATCCATAAATCCTTCTCAAGAACCGGGAGGAAACTCCAAACTGCTGAGATCAGTAAATCTCCCCTACATCCTTATGCAAAGGATTAAAGCAGCACAAAGAGCCAGTGAGGTAAAATTTGTCTGATTTATTGAACACAAGGATACAAGGATATAT
>NW_006801409.1:0-2644 GCF_000485575.1 Poecilia formosa
TATATATATATATATATATATATATATATATATATCTTTTTGTTTTTAAAGATTTTTGTTTGAACAATTTCATGGAGCTCAAAAACCAAATGAGGTCATATTGTGAAGAGTTTGTTCAGAACCACAGAACTTTATCTGTTCATTTCTTTAGAAACACTGAATATTCATCCTGGATGGATTCAGAGGTTAAAGGTCACAAGTGGAGCCACTTTAAAAAAAGTTTAAGCCCCTGAAGACAGACACAAATCAGCAGTTTTCTTTGGTCAAACACAGAAAGGACCCTGCCTGTCAGTGCTACACTCTTGTTTCAATGAAACACTATGTACATGGTGTAAATAATGTCCCAATAAAATGAACTATGACCTTAAACCTTGACCCTCTGTCTTCTATGTTGTCCTCTATATAAAGTTGGAGACAAATACCCTGGTATTGGTCTAGATTTGATGTTTGCACCTTAACGTGATATTTGCTCTATATTGGTCTTTTATCTCTTAAACAGAGATGAAAACTGTATAAACTGATTGGATTCATCAAGTCTGTATGAATAAATATAACTGAGCATTGCCAGCACAACAATAGGAATTAGGCCCGTGTAACCTAATATATTTGAAGGAAATATGTTAAGTGGAGATTAGCTACTGTGATTCTTTTCTAAAGCTCAGTCTCAAAGAGGAAGACGGCCTCTTAATCTGACCCGCCACTAAATCCTTTGAGAATAAACTTCATAAATCTTGCTGCTCTTCAGTTGTTCAACACCAGATCCAAACAAATTGGTTTTCTACAGTGGAAGTATATTTACCAAATGGGCCCAAGTACCTGACCCTGTGGTACTCCATAAATATCTGTAGTGTTTGAGGAAGATTTATCATTGCCTTCATTATCATTGACATCAACAGAATTGTCCAGACTGTCTGGGTTAAAAGCAGATGGATGACTGTGGAGAGAGTTCTTGTCTTGCAGGCAAAAAGCTGTGAGTTCAATTCCACTTTCCTCATGTCAATGTACCCCTAAATGCTTTGGTTTACATCTGTTCATTAAGGATGGATTAATCCTTTCTAAAACTGTGGTGATAACTAAAGTAATAATTTGGCTGTCATGGTTGAAAAAGGTTTAGATTATTATACAATATAATAGAATATAATATAGAATATTTTTTCAGATCTCCAAAAGTCTAAATACAGATCTTCATTTAGCCCAAAAGGTAGCTGCACTTGATATGACAGAGTTACCGTGTTGGAAGTTTGCCAGAGTGATAGGAAGGGTGATAGTGGCAACGGCGATAGGAGTTCACTTTAACTGTCATTATAAATAAAATTGATTATTATTAAGACAGTAGCATTGTTACACAGTAAGCTATTCTCTTCCCAATGACGACCTCTAGTGGTCAGTGGTTGACTTTCTCTCTCTGAAAAGTGATGTTTTTTACATTTGCAGAACTTAACCCTTGTGCGTGCGAGGACTGAGGCAAATGTAGAGGACTGAGGCAAATGATACAAGTTTTTTATGTGAGGGGTCGGTTGGACCCCATTTCTACATACCAGGGTTAAAGTTAAACTATCTACGTCTGTACTTTGCTCTTTTGGAGGCATTACGTTTTTAATGTATGGCAGGACTCAAAGCATGTTCAGTTGCAATGACTGCTAGGCCCCCTCGGATAAACACAGCACAGCAAAAAAAATAATGGATCGGTCTCACCTGAATAGAATAAAATAAAATAAAATGTCCTGACCTGCAAAAAAGCAACAACAAAAAAGCAAAAAAACAAAAAAAACTCCAATGACAATTATTTTAAAAGAAATAAGCATGTACAAATACAATAAAAAGCTCTAGAAGGCAATAATGTTACCCTAAAAAAAGGACCTAAATTAGAAATGCTGACCCAGGTAACCCAAACAAATTATAGACTTTTCACTTTACAGTAAACTTTCAGTGGTGTGAAAAATGTTTTGCCCCCTTGTAGTTTACTGTTTTGTCACAATTTAACAACAGCAAAAAGGTTGTAAATTACCTATTAGCTTAATTATACACAGCAAATTTGGAAGTGTTCAGTCAACTCATACAGAGTTGAATTCAACATTTTGAAAGTGTCTATACTGTATTGGTCCACTCTGGATGGTGTAGAAATTACACTTTTGAAAGTTATTTGTGATATAGTTGAATCAACACTCACAGTAGTTGAAAAACACACATCAGTGTTGACTTACTCAACACTAGTGCATTTTGTCAAAAGTTAACACTATGAAAGTGTTACTCTAACACAAAACAGTGTAAAGTAAACATTGACATAGAAATCTGAGTTTTGAAATACTACTGGCAGAGTGTGCTGTGGTGGTGCAGGGGTTAAGCACAACCCACATTTGGAGGCTCTAGTTTTCAATGCGGCTGTCATGGGTTCACTTCCCGGTCTTCCCCTTCTCTCATTACCCACTTTTTTTTTGTCAATTTACTACCAAATAAAAGTCACTAGAGCAATTAAAACCTTTTTTCCCCAGAAACTATTGGCCATCAATGATCCCCAAATTCATTGATGCCACATTAGATGCTACAAAAACACCAGCACCATTTGCAGTATGTAATCACTTTTATTTCAAAACAACATCAAACAGCACTGACAGCAATATACAGCAAAGGTCATACATTCATG
>NW_006801409.1:4094-5845 GCF_000485575.1 Poecilia formosa
TAAAGTAACAGAGTAAATGTAGGCTACTCACCTTTAGAGACGTGAACAAAGTGAAGCTATTTAAAAGGGAGGAGACTGGACTCCTGGAGCAGGTGACTTACCTTTTATTGCATCAGCTCTGATGGACAGAGGAGGAGGAAGAGATGGAGGCGGAGACTGGACACAGCGATGTGCTATTGGATTAAAAACAATCAAAGAGGGAAGAAAAACTATCTAATAACAAAAAACAGCAACAAGTTTACATTTCTTACTGATTAAAAAAAAATTGGATCTGTGAAGGCATGTTCTGCCTCCCCTGTGGGCCCCCAGCTGCAGCCCCCACCCATCCTGTAGCTCCTTTCCTGATATGATGTCACAAATATGTTACAATTGTGAGATGAACTGTCTGATGTTGATTTCTAAATCTATAGGCAAAGGAAAGGCTAGAGATGTGAAAGTATGTACTGGACAAGAGACACCACAAGACAGGATACATGTGTCTAAAGAAAGGTGGAAAGGTGACGTTGCAGGGAGAGTAGAAGCAGAGAATGTAGAGGGCTTGAAGTTCGCAGGCTCAAGAATGAAAGGAAAGGTGTGCAAGACAGTAGTTAGATCAGTGATGTGTGGTTTACAGACAGTAAGGATGAGAAAAAGGCAATTTCAAAATTGGAGGTTTCAGAGCTCAAAATGTTGGGGATGGATAGAATCTTGGAATGAGTGCTTCACAGGGACATCTGATGTTAGATGTTTGGAGATAAAGTGAGAGAAGTCAGACTGAGATGGTCTGGACATGTTTAGAGGAGAGACGATGATTATATCTTTAGAAGGATGCAGAGGTTGGAGCCACAGATTTGTATTCTTCTTCCAAATAGCTATCAATCAATCAATCAATCAATCAATCAATCAATCAATCAATCAATCGTTATTGCTATAGCACATTTCAGCAGCAAGCCAAAGTGTTTTACATCATAACAAACAAAAACAGTGTTTTTAGACTAGATTTAAAGGAAGTCGGTGTTTCAGCTGTTTTACAGTTTTCAGGAAGTTTGTTCCAGATTTGTGGTGCATAGAAGCTGAATGTTGTTTCTCCTCGTTTGGTTCTGATCTGGGGATGCAGAGCAGAACCAGAACCAGAAGATCTGAGGGGTCTGGAAGGTTGGTAAAACAACAGCAGAACTTTAATGTATTGTGGTGCTAAACCATTTAGTGATTTATAAACTAACAGAATTTAAAATCTATCCTCTGAGCTACAGGGAGCCAGTGTGGGGACTTTAAAACTGGTGTTATGTGCTCTATCTTCCTGGTTTTAGTGAGAACGTGAGCAGCAGCGTTCTGGATCAGCTGCAGCTGGAGGATTGATTTATTAGTCAGACCTGTGAAGGCGCTGTTGCAGTAATCAATGTGGCTAAAGATAAACGCATGGATGAGTTTCTCTAGATCTCACTGAGACATTAGTCCTCTAATCCCGAGATGTTCTTCAGGTGATAGAAGGCCGACTTTGTGACTGTCTTGGTGTGGCTCTGAAGGTTCAGGTCAGAGTCCATCACTACTCCCAGGTTTCGGGCTGATCGCTGGTTTTCAGTTGTAGTAACTGAGCATTGATTCTAGTCCGCTCCTTTTTAGGTCCAAATTTCAGTTTTGTTTATGTTCAGCTGGAAAAAGTTTTGGCACATCCACACATTTATCTGCTCTCCATATTGGTTCAGTGATTGTATGGGGTCAAAGTTCACCTGGTGACATTGTGATGTAGAGCTGTGTATCATCTGCATAGT
>NW_006801409.1:6645-11519 GCF_000485575.1 Poecilia formosa
AAAATAAAGTTGACTATTTGTTTTCAGAGTGTCCTGTGTATATAGTCTGGGGAAGTGAATGAAGTTTTCCAAAATCAGCTTCAAAACTGTTGTCTGCTTACTGACTATTCTCTTAGGCTGATATGTGGTTCTGGTGACATATCTGAAAACCAAAGATGTAATTGTTTTGCTCCAGATTTAAAATAATTTGTTTGACCTGACAAACGAAGAAGAGTATATTTCTTACGAGTGTAAGAAATGTAAACTTGTTGCTGTATTTTATTAGATAGTTTTTCTTCCCTCTTTGATTGTTTTTAATCCAATAGCACATCGCTGTGTGCCAGTCTCCACCTCTATCTCTTCCTCTGACTCCTCCTCTGTCCATCAGAGCTGATGCAACAAAAGGAAGTCCTGACACCTGCTCCAGGAAGTTTCCTCCCTTTTAAATAGCTTCACTTTGTTCACGTCTCTAAAGGTGAGTAGCCTACATTTACTCTGTTACTTTAGTAACTTTTTGATAAATATTTACATCTTTGAGTAATTTTACTGAACCATGCTTTAAAATTTTACTTAAGCATGAAGTAAAAATTATTTGATATAATAATAATAAGTATAGTATGAGGCTCTTACCTGAACATATATTTTTTGCCTTCTACCCACTGGAATGGTTTTTACAAGTTTATTGTAAATCTGTTTTTGGTCATTCTGAGATGCACTAAAAAAGCCGATAATATGTGATAAGTCATATATTATCACAAATAATATGACTTTATGCAGCTTGTTCTGTATTGGTATTAGTTTTTACTGTGATAATGAATAAATTGAGAACTTTTTAGTTTATACTCCATTTCTAATCTGTGTCAGACATCCTGTTGGTTGCGCCTCATCGCCATGTTACTGTAGAGCAGCTACTATGTCAGTGAGACGTTCTGCTGGTAATTCAAGTTCATCCTGAACACTGGGAAGTGTTAATTTTTAGAAAACAAACTGAACTCTGGTCACTTTCTGGAATAAGAGGAAATTATGAGGCTCAAATCATAATGACACATTTCTTTCATCCTCAGTTACTGAAGTGAACAGTGTCATGTTTACTACTGGGCTGTTTCTCTTTGTTTTCAGATCTTATAAGATCTATGACACTTTGACCTTTTTCAACAAATAAATCATGTTATTGCTGCAATATCAAACTGAATATATGTATAGTTCTGTATAATTTGAAAAGAAAAAGACGTTTGTGTCGGTTCTGAAGGTTTCACTTTCAGTTGCTTTTTTCTGACTGGCTTGAAACAGGTTTTAAAAACAGGTCAGACAAGTCAGTGGTCCATATCAGAGTATGGACAGAAAAAGTCCTGTCTACATCATCTAATGTTTGACTGTCTCCTAATCCGAGGCCACACTAAGTTTTTGTTGTCTGTCATGTTGACTGACAGCATAAAAAAACTTCCCAAGGTGGAAATAATCATTCTTCTGTAGGTCTGTCAGCTAATAAGTTGACATAATGGATGATTGTAGGTATAGACTGAAAGTGTAATCTGAAAAAGACTATCTCAACTATTCCGAGTTTATACACATTTGCCAGAACAAATAGACAAGTGGACATAACAAAACTGAAAACATAAAATCTTTTTTTTGCTTTTTATCTGTAAAATATCCATCAACTAAAAGCCTGGTACTATATCATTTTTAAATATTTAATAATATTAAGTCTCAGTGCCTAGTGAAAGGCAGTCTGATGTTAAAACTGAGATGAACTTTTCAGAGACTAATCAAAAAGATGAAGACAACAAAAGTGCATCTATGATGACAGTAAAGAGCAGAACCCTTACTTTACACATGAGAAACCACTGGAAATGTGAGGCTCAGTTTAACAAAACTAAACTGTACATCCTGTCGACACATTAAAAATAAAATTGTCTTTTCTATGAAAAAAAAAACTCAAGCAAAGGGAAAGAAACTGAACAGGTAAGTTATTCCACCTGTAATCATTTTTCTTTCTGGGACTCCCTGACAGTTTCTACACAACACCAGGGTGATTCTTCTAGTGGTGGGATTCCCTTCAACCTGACCAATAAAAAGCATATAGTTTTTATTTATATCCCATAGCCAACGGTCAGTCCTTGGCAATGGGATGGGTTCTAGAATTGAGATGAAGAGCCTGAACGCTCCTCAAGACGACGACAGCTGCAGCTCCAACAGCAACGACTCTGACTCTACCCAGAGGATTCCTCTCAATGGGTGAGGCTCTTTTTTTAAAAGGTCTAAAGACCAAAAGAAAAGTTCAATATGTCAGCTCTGTTGTCCATACTTTGATATGGACCACTGACTTGTCTGACCTGTTTTTAAAACCTGTTTCAAGCCAGTCAGAAAAAACCAACTGAAAGTAAAGCCTTCAGCTCATTTAACACGTCTCTTTCTTCTATTAAAGGCAATACCCAGATGCAGATCCAGAGAGTCAAAACTTCCTCTCTGATCATAACCCAAGCAAGAAGAAGCATGAAGTAAGTTCAGGTTTATTTCCACAATGTAGTTTTTTTTTTCTGCTATTTTTTTTAAATTCTGTTTTCTCCTCTTCAGCACCAGAAGCACATGCCGAAGGAGCACCATGCCTCCTTCGGCATGTCCGTCTTCAACCTGGGCAATGCCATCATGGGCAGCGGCATCCTGGGTCTGTCCTTCGCCATGGCCAACACCGGCATCGCCCTGTTTGTGTAAGCATTTTTCCATCATTATCCTAATTCAGCTGAGCGGAATTCAGACAAGTGTCGTTTTAAGGTCTCAGGCTATGACATTCCTAAGATCAGCAAGAAATTTTGAACTATTCTGTTCATACTGACTTGCAAACAAAGAAGAAAATCTCACCTCCGAAGTAATGTGGCAACCTGAACCTGGTTATCTAAGCTTCTGTAAAAGACCATCTGGAAAAAATGTGTGTTTTTTGCTAGAAGAAAGTTATTGGAGGTTGTTTTGCAAATACGCCCCCTGGTGGCTGTTCAGTGTATCATGTTTTGTTAGTTACTAAAAAGGTTTCTGTCAGCAAAAGACTGGATTAAAAAAAAAATCTGAATTCCTATTAGTCAATCCTGTGCCTGTTGCACAACTTGTATCATTTGGCACCAAAAGACCCATCAAGCATATAGATTTTATTCATTTATTGCCAATAATCACAAGTCATCTTTAACTGAAGACCTTTTCTCTCTCTTGTGTTTACAGGATTCTCCTGGTTTCCGTTGTCATTTTCTCCTTGTATTCTGTCCACTTGTTGCTGAAGACAGCCAATGAAGCAGGTGAGCAGCAGCTCTGAGTTTCCAGCAACTTTTTATGTTTGTTCACATTTAAATGTCAAGATTTAAAACTCTTTGCGTTTTTTCCTCTTTTTCCAGGTGCTCTTGTTTACGAGTCACTGGGTTACAAGTCTTTTGGGATCCCAGGAAAACTGGCTGCTTCCTGCTCCATCACCATGCTGAACATTGGAGGTGAGGAACTGACCTTTAAGTATAAGAGCTATGCATGTAACTATGATGCTTACATTCATCTACCATGTTTTTAAACTGAAACATTGCTTCTCTGTGTCCCAATTGGGAGTACAAGCAGAATTAGATAGTTTTTGCATTATTATTATTATTATTATTATTATTATTTCTTAGTGTTCTGTGGCTTTTTGTTTCCCTCAAAATATCACAAATGACTCTTTTTTTCTAAATGTGTAAATGTATGCTAGGGATGTTGCTAACTTCTGTGTTGTTTTTTTATTATTTTATTTTGTTTTCTTCTTTTTTATCTTTTTTTTCAGCCATGTCAAGCTACCTCTACATTATCAAATATGAACTCTCCATTGTCATTCAGTCCTTTACTGGAGCAAGTGATGGGTAAGTAGTTAAACATTTGGTCATTTTAACAACTAAACAAAGAAACAGCAGAATTGGTTATTTATTGCTTGGCTGCTGTTCACCATTTGCCACTTAATACCTTTATAGGTTTCATTATTTTAGAGTTTAAATTTCTAGTACAAAATCAAATTAGTCTAGAATGTGACATTCTATAATTGTGCTGCTCAACGTGGCAGCATGTTGGAATTGCTCTGTTAATTATATTCTGATTTTATCTTAAAAACTTTAATTGCTTTATTTCTGGCAGAAAATTAGTTATGACCAAACTTGAACCCAACTAAAGCACAACAGTTGAAAAAGAGGAGAGAGAAGAACAATCAAACTCCTCCATCAATGATAATGAGCAATGCGAGTCCAATTTCATCCAGTTGTCTAAAACATTGAATGAACTTGGACTCACCCAGAGTATTGGGAATGCAGTACTATGGAAGCATTCAATTGTAGCGTTTATCTTCCAGGCTTTCTGATTCTACCAGCAGTCACAGCTTTATAAAGGAACTGGATTAACTTGTCTTGTTAATAAAAGCATCTAAGCAGCCCAGACTTTTATATATGGTTACCACTTACATGACCAATCAAGTGTGGAATATGTGCCAGTAAGGTAAAACAAGTGAATGGACCGAACTTTATATAGTGCCGTTCTACAAAGTATTTTAAGTTAATACCTGCCATTGACACATTTTCTCACACACATTAATATATTTGACAATCAAAGAAATTACTAAAGAGAGCGTTTCTAACTTTTGATGTGATTATTTAATTGTTTTGGGGCATTTCTGAATAAAGAGCACAATGTTTTATTTGATAGAAACGATTCTGATAATTTTTATGACATTGATGAACAGACACATATTTACAGTGTTTTATTAAATAATATATTTACATAATTCCATAATTTAATGTACATTTAACATTTTAATACAAGAATCAAATAATTTTCCTGTATTTTTTTAATATGTTATTGTCAAACATTAAGCTACACATTTTTCTTACTTTTATCCAGAGAAT
>NW_006801410.1:0-9260 GCF_000485575.1 Poecilia formosa
CTGCTGCGTGACGTGCGTTTGGTGGAAGCCTGGGACTTTGACTATAGAAAGAATCTCTTTTTTCTTCTTCTTCTTCCAGGGAGCTCAGTGGCAGCCATGTTCCCAAAAAAATGGGGAGCGTAATAGAATCATTAAGGCATGATTAAAGTATTGACAGTATATTAATGAGAGGGATGAAAGCAGCTGCGACTGCCATTCATCTCCGGAAGCAGAGCAGTGAGCGCGGACCGGCTGTCCCGCAGGTGCCTTATTAAAATGTAATCAGGGCCAGGCTCTTTAGCCATTCAAGCTAATGGTGTGGATGTGCTCAGGAGATGATGGAGAGAGGGGCCCTTTGAAGAGCCGCATCAGTGCTGAGTCATTGCTTTAAGGTTGTCGGAGTAAGCTGAGTGCTCTACGCGCGCGCGCCTCTGCACAGTAAATGGAGGATGAGATAATCTATAGGCAGATAAAGATCTACAGTAACGTCGGTTGGCCAGCAGAGGGAGATATTTCACAAAGATTAGTTTGTGGACGTTACAACAGCCTGTGTAGATCACAGTAAAACATCACATATTTTTACTTTTATAACATACAACGAGGTAGAAAAGTATGATTTCATTTTAGGTAAAGTTTTATAATATCAGCACAAGCATTTTCACTTTCTCTAGACACATAACAAATAGAAAAACATCGTCTGAAATTGAATTCTTCAATATCCTTCCACATGTACAAAAGAGGATTTAGGTACACTGAAAAAAGAGAAATAAGATTTTATCTGAATTTTGACTTTTTAAATAATAATAATAATAATAATAATAATAATAATAATAATAATAATAAAAGTTCATTTCATTTTTATAGTGCTGAATCTCAAAATTCTAATGTTTTAAACAATTCAGGTTTATTTCTCCAAATTCTGACTACATTTCATTTTTAGAACGCTTTTCTAAACACTCGCATTTTACAGGAATCAATTTGACATTAAATGCAAAATTCTGGCTTTAAACTCAGAATTCTCACTTTTTTTCTCAGAATTTTGTTTAAATTGTTTATATACCATCAAACAAATCTAATCTTAAAACTCTGTCCCAATAAAAAATTTGGGACAGGTTTTCAGTGATGACAAAGTGCAGGTTTAGAGATCCTATTACAAGGAAGAAATAGTTGTTATTGTTTCTATATGCTAGCAACATAATTTACATCCACCTAACTGAAGAATGTTTGATTATTTATTTGGATTTTGACATTTATTAACACAGAATTAGAATACTTTGAGTTTGAAGTCAGAATTATAACTTTTAGGCAATCAAATTACTCTCCTTTGATTATGTGACACAAGTGTGTTGAGGTAGCTGCACTGACTAGCAAACTGTTTGACATGTGAATAAAAGAGTGCAAATAGCCAGTTGTCCAGATCTAGTTCTGGTTGCTTTGTGTTGCGTCTCTGGACATTTGGAGGCAAGTTTCAGCAGTTAAATTTCTGCAGGTAAAGTTCTGAAGATTAAATTAAAGGAAAAAATAAAATAAAAAAAATCATATTTTTGCACAGGATAAACATTAAGTGTTACAAATGCAATCTTCTCAATTCTCCATATACCATAATCATCAAAATTACAAGAATCAGAGCCTGTGAGTGATATATTCCACTCATATATTCTACATAATACATGAGTTTCATTTTTCGAGATGTCTGGTGAGAAATATTGCACTTTTCCACAATAGTCTTAAGTTTTTTTTAGATGTACTGAAATATATTCTGGGAGATTTTTCAACTATCAGCACTTTATAGGACTTTCCAGATGAAAGGCAACCTTTTTTTACATTAGTAGTCTTAAAAATATACACATCTCAGCAAACTTAAGACAGAGCTTTAGAAATTTGCAACATTTGGAATTTGTTTTGAATTGGGCTTCTTGTGATTTATGTTGAAATGTAAGTTTTTTTTTGGTAAGGAATTGTCTTGAGATTAACTTTCTTATATTTTTCAGAGGACACCAGCATAAGATAGCACAACCATTTAGAGTCAAACTCTAACTTAACTTTGTGCAGCTTTGATATAATAATTTTATCAACAGTTTTGTTCTCACTAAAAAGGGGAAAAGGTTTGCATAGTGTTCTGAACTCCAACCAACTGTGAAACATAGTGAATCATTTAGGAGCCTTTCATTTCCCAGGACCTGACAGTCCAAAATCACCAAGTATTGACCTGAGGTGACCTTAATAACCACTGAAACATGATTTATTCTTGTTATTTTGGAAAGACTTTGACCTGAAACTGGCAACATTCATTTAAATATTATTTTTGACATATAAAAAAGAGATTTTGTTGTTAGAATTAAAAATACATACATTTAAGTGTTTAAGAAACATTCCAACTGCAAAATAAGGAAATTCAAATAATTCAAATAACAATAATTCAAAGTGGTATATAGGTTGAAGCTGCTCAGCTCATATTGTCGACCATCATGTGGAAAGAAACTATTTTCACTTTTCACAGCTTTAGTATTTAGTAAGAAGAATGAAAAAACAAAAAGTGAGTAAATTGTCATCACAAAGGTTTCAGTCATATCAATCATTCTGTGTTTTAATTCCATTTTATGTTATTACTTAGTTTAAGATTTAACAGTTCAACAGCTTAATACCACAACAACATCATTATTATTAATATATTATTTACATTTGGTTGTTTTATCTTAAATTTCCATCTTAGATCATATCTCCCACGTTTTTAACTTAAACAGACTTAATATTTTTAGGGAGCATATTATTTATGGCTTCATATTTCATTTGTACTGTCTTAAATTTTACTACTTCATCAAACTGCAATACTCCCCATCGGCTAAACAAAGCATTATTACATAATTTAAATAAGTTATAGAAATACACAAAAACTCTAATTCATTTACAATCTGATGTTGACCAGATTATTTATTTATTTACTTATTTATTTATTTATTTTTGCACAATCAGTGCTGGTCTTTGTGGAGAACAAACAAGTCCTTCAGTGTTGTTGTTTTTGCATGGAGCAGTCATGGTGCTGGTAAAAAGCCTTCATCAGAACCATTTCTTCCTCTCCCTTTCAGAGCCCTGCAGCTGTCAGCTCCCAGGAAACTCCTGCTGCTCCCAAAGAAAATGGCTCCCCTGTAAGTGTCTTTGTAGAGGACATCCATCACACTGACAGTAATTTATGTGTCTGTGCGCTGCCTCTGCTGTAGTCTTGACCTTTATTGGAGCGAGTGTCCAAATGAATCGCCTCATGCGAGCTACACAATTGTTACTTACTGTCACCATAATGACTCTGGTCATGAATTTCAACAAATAAATGCTTGAATGACTTTGAGCCAACACATTGTTCTGTTTTTGAGGAATCGCTTGTCTTTACCTTCAATTACTAATGCCATTTCTTGAAACTGTCACTTTTAACAAAAAGGGTATCCACATACATTTAAGAATATGTAAAACATGAAGACCAGGGATGGTCATCCAGATGGACGATTTAAAGGCTTGGGTTTGACTTTGGTGTTGTAGGATCAAAAAGTGAGGATATTTGGACATGAGGGTGGAACTGGAGAAAAAAAATATCTAAATAATATCTTAGAGGCCTAAACTATTTAGACCTGGTGATACAAACTATCTGACTTTGAACTAAGCTGAACTCTAGTGAGAGTTAGCAAAATCACTTAAGCGCTAAAAGAAAAATTAGCCCAGCACTGCTAAAGCTTCAGCAACTGATTTGGAATTCCCTCTCAATGGATGATGGGGAATTCCATACAGGGTTAATACCAGCACATACAGGGTTAATACCTGTATGTGCTGGATTAATACCATCACACTGTTAGCCATCTCCACAGTTCGGTTTCAGTGTGAAAGCTAGCATGTGAATGAGCTTTCTAAAAAGTTATTTTTTCTCCTTCTTTTCTGGCTGTTCTGTCACAATTTTAGCACAATCTGAATCACATGCCCACATTTTTGTGTAAATTTCATGAAGAAGGATCTCAGAAGTTCTAGCATTCGAACCTCTTAGAACCTTCAGTGGTTCTTGGAGGAGCGCCCCCACAGGTGAGGAGGGGAACAGGCTTCTTAAAGGGTTTATTCTGTTTGACAGTGTAGTGTGAAAGTGAACCACATCAGCTGATTATGTAACAGATGTTATCACTTTGGCTAGCAGATGTTGTGCATGACCATTGAATATGTGGGTCTGATTGCTCTGTAATTACTGTGCTGCAGGTAAAAGCCACTTCGCAAGGGAGGGAGTCTGTTGTGTCCCCTCTGACCATCACGGCTGAAGGCATCACGTCAGCAACCACGACACAAGTTACCAAGGTAACATTGTGTTTGTTTCCTCGGTTACAGTTCAATTACTGAACCTTTATCACAGTGAAACAGTTCTTGTCTAAAATAAAATGGTAATCTGTTTCATAGGTACAGGATACAGTTGTTGTTGCTTCAAGCCGCTATTCATAATTACATAATTTCCTCCGTTTGTAATTTTGCTCGAAGAGTAAACAATGAGGATTTGTTTTGATGTGATAAAGATAATGATGTGTTGAAATATTTAAAACACCACCAAACATTCAACATTTTGAACTTTGTCACATTTTGTCACGTCACATCCACGTTTCAGGAAATAATGACACACCAAAGTAGTGCGGTGTACAAAATAAAAGAAAGAAAATGGTGGAGGGATTTCAAAGATTTCTTACAAATAAAAATGTGAAACGAGAGGTGTTCATTCAAATAAATGTATAAAATCTCTTCAGGCATGATGCTGCCACCACCATGTTGGCAGCATCATAGTTGTGATGCTGCCAACATCACCACCAGTAGTAACCGGTAGTAACCAGATGTTACTACTGGCAGAAATAACAAAGAACAAGAACAAGCGAGGATGATGGCTTCACTTGTTATTTAATCTTAACACCACAATTGTGAAATAGTTTTTTTTTTTTTTTACATCAGGGGAATATGATTAAAGTTTTACGCACATTTGTAATGGAAACACAGCTAGTTGTTAAAAGCTCACCAGTAAAATACATTCCAGTTTGTGGCTGTAATGTGACAAAATTTGGAAAAGCCTAAGTTGGTTGAATACTTTTCATTAAGTGTGATGTTGCCTGACCCTGGTGGTTCTGTGCACTTCAGACTGTGAAAGGAGGCTACTCAGAGACCAGAATCGAAAAGAGGATCATAATCACAGGAGACGACGATGTGGACCAGCATCAGGTGAGAGCCAGAGTCCTGGAGACATCTGCTCTTTGTGTCTGAAAGCTGACCTGTGTCGGGATGCTGACCTGTGTACTGGGGTTTCTCTGGCTCCAGGCGCTCGCCATGGCGATCCAGGAGGCCAAGCAGCAGCATCCCGACATGCTGGTGACAAAAGCAGTGGTCATCAGGGAAACAGAGTCTCCCACAGAGGAGCAGCGGAGAGCAGAGGTAGGCCATCTTTACCTCTTCTGTACTGTTGTGTAAATATTCCATCCATCTTTTTGCCCATTGTTACAGCTAAAGGGGCAGTTTTATGTAAATTCAACTTTTTATAACGTTATTCCCTTATCAAAAACATACCTGCAGTGTTTCCTTGATTCTTTTATGCATGTTTGAGAAATCCTTTAATCTACTTTTATTTATTTATTTATTTATTTCGAACATGATAGCAGTATAAAATAACACATGAACAAGGATTGCAAAAGAAGACATATTTTTTGTACCACAATAATCCTAACATGCTCAAAGGAGTAGGAAGACGTAATAAACTTATGACAACCACTCCCTCTTGCTCTCTGTAATGTTGTTGCAGAGAACAGCCTAATGTTGTTCATTACAACATTAGGCTAGTTAACATATCCACCGAAGACAGTGGGTAAACAGTTTGCTGTAACAGTAAGTTGTTTCTCTGTCCTTAGCACATTGAGATTGATTGACAGCGCTAAGATGTGCCATCTGGCTCTGATTGGTTGATTTTGGTTGGGAGCGGTGCGTAGCTCAGGCAGGAGATCGATCTTTTCATAACAAACATGGTGACAGTTTGAACAAATACAAAAGGAAACATTTTTGTAAAATATATGTGCAGCTGAAGGTAACGGAGTTTCTTGATAGTGCTTTATGATGACACTATGTGCCTGGATAATAACATAATGCTGCCCCTTTAAGGAAGTTAGAATGAATCACAGAAAACATCAAACACTGTCCAGAACCTTCTACAAAGGTTTTCAGGTTCTTCATTTTTGTCTCTCTGCAGTCCTGATCCCAGGACATGATGGCCTCTGAGATGGGGGTGGGGGGCAGGAGAGGATCCTCCAGCAGAGAGTCTCCTGCCCCACCAAGCAGCATGCCACCACCCTTCTGCCCCCCCACCCTGTGACACACAGACACCTGAACAAACTGCCTTCCATGAAGCAGCAGATCTCCTCTCCTGTCCCTTTAGACTAAACCAACTGTGACCCGGCCTGGACACCTCCCACTCACTCCCGACCCCCTCCAGGACCATTCAAGCCCACTAGCTCCTTCGAGAATGGGAAACCATCTACAGTTTGGAAGATTCAGCACCGAATCGGACACCCCCACCACCTCAGAAATGGAACTGCTTCCTGTTTGAACGACTGCCGTCACTTCCTCCTCCTCGCTTCGGGTTCAATAAACTGCTGTCTTATTAGCTTTTTACATTTTTACCTATAGAGGATCTAATTTATGTTCTGTGTTTGCCTGTTTATGAATTATATCAGATGATTATAATCTGCATGATTCAAATAATAATAGCAGAGGGAATGAGAACACATATTAAAGCCCTGCAGAGACGCGGCCCATAGAAACGCTGACGGTTGGTTGAGCTGCTGGATCTGGTCCAGCCTCCAGGAACCAAACATCCTCATCCCAACATGACTGTTTAGCTTTAGGTGACGGCAACAAAGGCAGCGCTGCTCACCGTTTTAGGATTTGTAGAGGAATTTTTAATATAAATATTACGTGTTCTAAGTTTTACAAATTTGATGGTATATTTTTACTTTTTACTTACTTGACTTTGGTTTAACCTGAACTTCTTGTATTTTTTGAATATTGCAGTGATCTTTTTTGTTCTCTTTGTCTTGATGCTGATACACTGGAAGTTAGCGCATCTTAAAGAGACGTCGCTAGGCATGGGCCAGTTATGGCCATCAAGCTACAAAAGGTTTTAAAACTTTACAGTTTGAAAAAAAAATAAAACAGTGAAATTTTCCACCGTTATGATTTAACAGAGTATACTTTTCAAAATACTTTTAATTTCAGCCTCCTGGCGCACACTTACAGAAATGACCAGTTTGGAAACTAATGCAGAACAATTAATCACTTTTATAAATCTAATTTTGTTTTTTACAAAATAATTTAGTTGAGAAATACTTTACTACTTTAAACTTTTCCCACGCTGCCGTCATATTCAAGGTTGTCAGGCCATGAAAGTCCCATACTCCTGTCTCACCAAGAAAGCTGTCCTTAGTTGTTCTTGAGATTTTGCAGTCCATATAGCTCCAGCACTAACTGTAAGCATATTTTATTGAACTGCAGCTCAAAGAAGCCTCTTCCTGCAGGTTATGCACAATTTGGAGGTGTGTGCTACTAATTGCCAGCTGAGATCCCTTAATGTTTGTCCATATTTATTTCTTAGATTTCATGGCTCAAAACAAACATTAATTAAAAGCCTCGTGTCTGTCCAGTATGAAGTATGTTTTGTTTATATGAAATGCAACCCCAGAAAAGCCTTTTCTTCCGCGTTATCTGCAATTTTGAGGTGTGTGTGCTACTTCAACCCCTTGAAATATGTCTAAATTTTGTCCACATTTATTTAAGTTCTCTGATTTTTTTTTTTTTTGAGACAAAACTAGTATTAATTGAAAGTCTTGTGTCTGTCCAGTACGCAGTATGTTCTGGTTATATCCTACGATAAATATGTTACTCTTTAACGGATTCCCTACCATGTTTATTCTGCTAACCTTGTACATGATGAATAGCTGACGCAATTCCAAGTTCTGGTAGGATAATATTAATCAGTATGTTAAATAACAGTAGCGACTGTGATGGATCATATTATTTAAACACTCCCTGAAAAGTTGAAAAGCACCAGATTATCGCTGATGTTCTCTGCTTTCTGTTGGATTAACTCTCCAGTTATGCTGTGACTTTGGACTTTTGCTTGAAAGGAGCTGTTCTCCCCAAAGATACAACACCATGCAAAAGTATTCAACCCCCTAGAACTCTCTCACATTTGAACACATCTCCACAGTTCAGAGTGCTGTGGTCGTGATGTGGCAAAAAGGGTCAAACAGGAAAAGGTGAGCGCAAATAAAGATGCCCTGTCACACATATCCATAAGTGAGTGACCTTTAATTCTATGCATCACAAATCAGACATGAAAACCCCCTCGGAGGCGCCCCTACCCCTATTAACCCTCTAAGTCTGTGCCGTCAGCCAAGGCGGTGTGGCGAACAGCTTGTGAGGTTCCGCAATAAGCCGCCATCTTTCGCATCCTCTGTCCTCTGAAGGGAGAAAACTGTGAACCCTCACATGAACCGAAGCGTAACCAAAACCTAGTAATGAGAAACAGCTGTGGAGCGAGGAGCTTCCCCAACACGTGTGATCGTGTCATCGTCCCCACCTGAAACTGTTGACCTGCTGTAGGCGTGTCCATGGAAACGAGGTTCTAAACCTGCTGACTTTGTATATTCTATTTTACTGTTTTATTTTCTATCGGTCACATGACACTGGACTGTTGTGAGAGCACTTTGCTTCTGCAAACCGCTGCCGAGTTCAGTGAAGGCATTGAGAAGTCAAACTGACGAAGGTCCGGATTCTTTGTGTAAATGGAATGGATCAGAAAGTGATAATCTAACGGACAGAGGTGCAATAGAGATAAGAACACAAAATGGGTGCCTTAAGTTTTGGAATTGATTTTATGGGAGCACTCATCAGCTGAAAGCATCCGAGATGAAACAAAGCGAACCAGAAAGAACTACTGACTTTAGAAAGTGGACAAGAGGTGATTCAGAATTCAGCGTTTTGTTGAAACTGTGGCAGAACAGATCCTGGATCAGGAGGTTCACTCAGCGCTGCACCGTTCAGCCTCCACCTTCAGTTCTCCACTGTCGTTTGCTCTACATTCCCCTAGTGCTTGGTGGTGTGTATGTCCTGTGTTTGCATTCAGTTTCGACAGGAAACAAACCTGCATAAATAAATGTGTCACTATGATTCAAACTGTGTCTCGGCTTTTACAATGAGGGATATATATGAGGGGGAGATATATATATATA
>NW_006801411.1:0-3985 GCF_000485575.1 Poecilia formosa
AAGTAGAACAATGTATGCTTTTGTACACAGTTTTCAGAAACTAATATGTGCATGTTTATCAGAAGAATTTCAGATGTAAAAGTATAATTCTTTCATGTCTTATTTTACATATTCGGAAAGCCTGGGATGGCACTACAGCAGGTATAATTCTGTCAAAAATAGGTCCTTATAAATTATTTTACTCGGACATATGTCGAACAGCACCAGGAAGGGAACTGGAGAGTGAGGTAAGACATAATTGTCCTAGCTACCCCCCCATGAAATCTTACTTCACTGGATGGATATTATGACAATCAAATGATTCTGCTGGTTAACAAGCAACAATCCATTCATCCAGGTGATCAATGCCTACATGAAGCTTTTGGAGAAAAACCTTAATACATCCTCTGCCGAGAAAGTCATGTGTATTGACTCTTTTGCCATGACTGATGTGTGCCATAAGAAATTTCCACGCTTCAAGGTTTGTAGTTTTAAATGTCTGACAGCAGCCTTGAAAGGTGGCAAGATTCTGATATCAATACTTCTATTCCTTCAGTGGGATCCCACAGACTACAAAACTTTATACGGCATTGTTAATGACAACCATCACTGGTTTGCTGTTGTAAGTGTTTACATATCATTGAATATGCATTTCATCTCCAATCCCTTTGCTTTAATCTAAGTTTATAAAAATTTAAGTTTTTAATCTAAGTTTAAATATGCAATCTAAAGTGTATTGAAACTTTGATTAAATTTTCAATACATGTGACTCCACATCATATGTGTTGAATTTTTCAATTCGAGTACCATACATTCATGTGCCTTTACAGCAGTACAAGGCTGTTAAACTAATCATATCTGCTGTTGTCTTTCAAGATTATATATCCAAAACAGAGAAAATCTCTTCTTCTGGACTCGCTTGGGGAAGGTAGTCAGAAGTTGAGGAAATGCCAAGATATATCAAGGTATGTGTTATATTTTATTTTTATAACAAAACTATATTCTTCTTCTTTTTTTGTTGAGAAAGACGTAATTGTTATATTTTCTTAATTTTATATCAGTGACTCAATATCATATAAGCCAATAACAATACATTTTTCTAATTGCTAAAATCCTATTCACAAGTATTTACTTGTGAATAGGATTTTATGATGTATGCTTATCTTTGTGGGAAGTTGGAAAGGAACGCAATATCAAAATAAGTTTATTTTAAAAACGTATATGTCAAAGTGAGCACACCCTTTTTCATGAACTTAACAGGAGTAAAGCATTTTTTAAAGTAGTTAAGTGCTAATACCTTGATGTCTTTAGAGCTCTTCTGAGGAATCAGGGCATGAATGTGTCAAGATGGGAATGCGCCACACTTCCACATCCCTTGCAACCTGACTCAAATTCCTGTGGCGTGTTTGCCATAAAGGTATTAAAAAATTTACTCTTATATCATCCTGAGATATGTCTTGCATTATGTGTTTGTTGCTTGTATTTCAGTTTGTTGAAAAAGTACTGATGGGACAACAGCCTGTTTTTCCTGCTGGACCCAAGGATGTGGAAATGCTACGTTGGCAGATTGCAGTCATTCTCTTGGAGGCCTCAGGTGATTAACGAAAGTAGCTTTTATAAGAAATATTTTCAAAAAAATCTGTGCTTTAGAGTTTAGCCACACCCAGATGCTGATGCGTTGCTATGGCGATAGCATGGAGGCCAACAGAAAGCTGTTGTCAAGCGTGGAGAGCAGCATGGAGGAGCTTGACATGGCTGCGTTTAAGAATTCCAAAGAACTGATCTCTAAAGTGATTGCTGTGTCCAGCGCCAGTCCATCCGAGACTCTGAAATCAGGCTATAACAGTCTGAGTCTCTACAGGTTTAATTTTAGCAAACAGGAAGAAATGCTGAAGAGTATTGTACACATTTATACACATTGTACAAATGTGTACAAAAGCACACATTTGTACTTCAGTGTATTGACTTCAGTACATACCCAACTTCAGTCTTGACTGTACCAATGTTCACAAAGTGGTCAATTAGTTTCTAAACATTTTCACCCTTACAGATGACTTGACATCTATCTGCTGCATCTGTGGACATGAAGAAGTGGATGACTCCCAAGATAATAAGACCATTATTTGGGTAAACACAGTTACAAATATAGTGTTTTAGAAAATGTTGACACTTTAGGATAAATATTTACAATGAAAAAATCTTACACATACGATTAATAAACATTTAAATAAGATATCAGAGGCACAAGAAAACTGCTATGTGTAGCTCATGGTCTACAGACTGTGCTGGCTAAGGAGTTCCACAATGCTTTTCTGGCAATTTGAGCCCACATTTGTGACTGAACCACACATTAAGACATTCTTTGGGATTGTCGGTTAGTGAGACTGACCTTATGTCAGATGGCACAAAACACAAACATCAACTTCTATGTTTGTTTTAATACAACAACATATATTTAGAGTTAATGGACAGAAGGCAGATGATTCTGAAATATTTTTGGATATGTTGAGCCACAAACCATTTTTTGACTTGGCACAGAACAATGTTTGTCTGTGTTGAAGCATTATAGATGTATAAGACCTGAAAGTGTATCATAGTAAGCACTTAAATAGACTGTGATGTTGTGCATTTATTGAATCTCTTTTGCTTGAATAAAACAGTAAACAGATGACTCAGTTCTAGTGATTCACCCCGTTATTATATATCAATTCAAAAAAGTTTTAGATTTACAAATAAGAATAGCAACCCTGGTGGAAGAGCAAAACCAAGGTATCCTACAGTGTAGGGGTATAATAGCAACTTAAGAATGACACTGTCATTTTAATTGTATTCGAAATCTGTATCCATTAATACTATAATTACAATAGAATTTAAGATTATTAAATACTCTTAATCTGCCATATATGTCCCAAGAATGATAGTTATAAACTGTTACGTGTTAAAATTTGTAAATATTATGTGAAAAATTGTACCTCAAACTTGATATATGCTGTCTACATGACACATGAAATATTACAGTGAATCTAAACTTTTGTGCTCTGCAGATATCCTGTGATGTGTGCGCGAGGTGGTTTCACCATGATTGGCGACAACAATGGTCAAAAAAGACATGTTTTTATGGAATTGTCATGGTGAATGTGAGGTTCTTGACCAACATGCAGAACACAACCACAGGAGAACAGAAATAAGATAAATTGTGTTTATTTTGAAACAGTAATAGGGAATGGGAGTAAGGATCTGAGCTCAGGAAAGAGCTCACAGGCTTGACTGCACACTGAGAAGATGACAGAGAGATGGTTAGTTTGAGGTTACAGGAAAATTGAAACCTGCAAGGTGAGAGGAACTGATCTTACTAGGGTGCAGGTAGGTTTCACTGGGAAGGAGGAATACTGTGGGTTTCAGGTATTGTACCCTTGTGGGTGTATTAGTGAGTCTTTCCAGGTTCACTGGAGTGCTCTTGAAAGAACAGAGGCAGATTGATGATGGCTGCGGTGGAGGGTGGACAGGTAAGCTTAGGCTGGGAGAGTTCCAGAAGAGCGAAGCAACTGATGGGTGAAATGTGGCCATCAGATACCGTTCCCCCACTGTAAAACAGGGGGAACGCTATCTGATGGGTGATTTTAACATAGGAAGAACGCTATCTGATGGGTGAAATGTGGCCATCAGATACCGTTCCCCCACTGTAAAACAGGGGGAACGCTATCTGATGGGGGAAATGTCGCCATCAGATACCGTTCCCCCACTGTAAAACAGGGGGAACGCTATCTGATGGGTGATTTTAACATAGGGGGAACGCTATCTGATGGGTGAAATGTGGCCATCAGATACCGTTTCCCCACTGTAAAACAAGGGGAACGCTATCTGATGGTGATTTTAGCATAGGGGGAACTCTATCTGATGGGTGAAATGTGGCCATCAGATACCGTTCCCCCACTGTAAAACAGGGGGAACGCTATCTGATGGGTGATTTTAACATAGGGGGAACGCTATCTGATGGGTGAAATGT
>NW_006801411.1:4683-9135 GCF_000485575.1 Poecilia formosa
CCCCACTGTAAAACAGGGGGAACGCTATCTGATGGGTGATTTTAACATAGGTGGAACGCTATCTGATGGGTAAACTGTGGCCATCAGATACCGTTTCCCCACTGTAAAACAGGGGGAACGCTATCTGATGGGTAATATTGAGCATCAAAATGCATTGCCCTGTTTTTATTAAATATATATATATATGCTCAACATATATTTAAATTTAAAATAATTATAATATATACGTTTTGTATTATTATTATTACTCTTCTTTTTCTTATATTATTATTAGTTTCCCGCAAAACGTGAAGAAAGTGTGACAACTTTGCCGAAACATGTTGTTTGAGCTTTCACGGTGTCCGTAGTTCCTCAGACAAGCGCGCCGAACAAGCGCGTGCTTTCCACGCGCGTGCTTTCTCAGTGCTCGTCACGAGCACGCGCGTATTTTGCCGCCTGGGCGGTGCGGAGCGGCAAGAAAACTCAGGGGGAACCGTATCTGGTGGGGAAACGCGGATTGACGTAACACCGGTACTCCGCAGTAGGCGTCAGGTTACATTATGTTGCATTCAATGTTGTCGGAAAAAATAGTTTCATGCGCTTAATGTCCGATTTGCCGTAACAATTTATTGAATTCATAGTCGCCAGCTGGGGTGGCAAGGCTCTCGTTTGGGGTGGTAACTGCCACCCCAGTAGATCCGCCCCTGCGTCGGAGGATGAGAGAAAGAGATGTGACCAGGGAAAGATTGATGAAGAGTTCAGATTAGCTGCGGCTGCCCTTTAGGAAGGAGTGGAAATGTTCATGAAGAGGGAGCGTTTCATCAGGCAGGAGGGCAGGTGTGTGTGTGAGTGAGTCCGGGAAGGGGAAGCCAACACTAAGCTAGCAGGCAGTCAGAAAAATACTGTGATAACACAGGAATGATGACGGCCCATGGAATTAATAATGGACACTTTCTGAGATATTTTAGTAATAAGAATAATCGTGAATTTCAATAGAAAACGTAATAAGAAAGGGAAAATGATTAGAACAGTTAGAAGACAGCTATTGATACCATTTAAAAATGTTTAAAAATGACTTGACACATCTTCAATAAATACTATCTGGAGGAGTTGTAGCCAAAATGTGGAAATGTTCAATATTGGAAATGATTGCAAGAATGTTAGAGTTGTGTAGTTAAAATTTGCTGTTAGTAATTACTTCAAGTGAACTTAATGCACTACACCTCTGTTAAAGTATCCATGCTTTACGTTAAATTATTCTGTATATGTACATATAATGGTAAACTTATCAGTAAATTGGTTTTCACGTAGTTAAGAATAAATCATATATTTTATATAATTTGCTTGTACTGGTGGGATTTGTAATCGGGGAAAAAAAAGTGCCAGGCGAAATGTCTGAGTGGCCAGTAAAAAAAAATCTTCCACCAGTCACTGTGGCTGGTGGAGAAAATTTTTAATTTGCACCCCTGGAGTATACACAAGAAAACTGTCAAGAAACACGTTTTACATAAAAGTAGTTTCCAGCATGTAGAGGAAATTTTTTAGTGAAGCAATAATGAATTCAGACAACCCAGAGATGGTCCCTTTTTATTTCATATGACCATGAATATTTAAATTTATTTTTACATTGCAATCTTTGGTAGCATAACTAATTATAGTTGCTCTTCAATGACCAAAGACCAGTGCATAATTTAGCTCTGAAAACAAATAAAAAAAAAGTAAGAGTTAGATTGCATGCTGGCCTTTCCATTAAGCAGCAGAAAATATAGACTATATATAGAAAATCTAGATACATCATGCAACAAAACATGTCAGGATAGGAAACTATAGATTTTGCAACATAAATGTCCTGAGTGCTCTGTCTTTGACAAAGTAAACATTCACTGATCCATGACTTTGGGTTGCAAAAAAAGCCCCATGATTAGTGTTTAAGCAGATAGTTATGTTTAGCCAGAACTGGGGCTAGGGTTAATCAAGAGATTGTTGTGTTCAGCAGTGGTCCACAGAATTAAAATGCCCATGATACAAAAGTAATTCTGCATTAGCATGTGACCCTGAAGTTCAGGTTGAAGACAGCTGGGTAACATCTATAACAAAATGAAAGACATTAAAAATAATAAATAGGTAAAACTTTCAAGACATATATCACATCGTGCTGGGAAAAAGAAAAAAACAAAACAAACTAAAAGCATCCACAAAGTAAAGTTAAAGCAATTTTAGTAAGATGTTTTTCTAGCTACCTTCAAAAAGTAAAAAAAAAAAAAAAAGCTCTGGAGCATAATATATGCTTGATTGACAAAGCTTGAATGCCCCGTTTATGATAAAATGTACAGAATTTTCCCATTTACTGATTATTATATACTGTAATTGTCATAAAAAAACTGGATTTAGTGCGTAAAAAATTAATTGGATGTCCAACAAATTTGGAATTACCTTTGTGGAGTGGAGGAGGCCGATTAGTTGTGACCACATTACTTTGACGCATAGCTTCAGTCATCCAGGAGAGGGCGCTGCAGCAGTAATCCAGCTGAGAGAGAGATGGATTAATACTGAAAAGGCAGAAATGACAGCTACACAGAAAACATACAGCATAACATATGTAGACATGGGCTGTTTAGCCTTTACCAATATGAATATACAAATACAAGCTAAAAACAGACAGGGAATAGCACACTGTCTGTATGGTCTTTCAATTATATCGTGTGATCAAGAAACTGGTAACTTGTGGAGGACATAAAAAGTATGTCTTCTTTAAGGTATTGCTGACCTGCGTCTCAAGTAGACGCAGCCTTCGGTCGTGGTCTCGGATTTCTGCCATCTGCTTCAGAACACTGTCCACCCTGCACAAACATGCATAAATATAAATTTGCTATATCAACTTTGACGGTGTAAACAGTCAAAGTTGATACAATGAAATATACTTTCATTGTATACAATGAAAGCATATTATTTTACACTTCTACTCTGTGCATACTAAACATGATGTTTGCCTTAATTTTTGCTCTGTACTCAAAAAAAGTTAAGCAGGAAAACCTTCAGGACAAACATTATGGCAATTAGGGAGGTGATTAAAATCTTACTGTCAGATTCAGTAGTCAATACTTTTATTTCAATGGTAGTCCAAAAAAGCTGGAAATTTCAGTTGGGTTTGTTTTGTTTTGATTTTAACACAAAAAGCTCTGCGGGCTTCTGAAAATACATTTTAATATTTTCAAGTAACTTATCTGCCATTAGATAGAGAGCACCTGTATCTAAAATAAAAGATGTGAATATCAGCTTTCAAGACAAGCAAAAGCTATTTTGCTTAAATTTGTCATGTTTGTGTTTGATGGTTATTCACACAGAAAGCAAAGATAATATTTTTATGGGAAATAGGGGTAGGAAGCTGTGTGCCAATAAGGATTTTCCCACATGAAACAGGCACGGAGAATGAAAGAAATATGCTCCAGTGTGTTCTCAATAGACAGGTAAGGCCTCAGTACAATAAATTAATTTGTAAAAACTTTAGATATATCAAGTGGAGGACTTTGAAAAAAAAAAAAAAAAGTATATATATATATGGCCTCAGAGAGGAACTGGAGAAGGCCTGGAAGGTGAAGACCACAGTGGTGCCCAGTGTTGTGGTACTCGAAATTGGTCTTGGTCTCGGGACCGGTCTTAAGACCATTTATTGATGGTCTCGGTCTCGTCTCGGACTCGACCGCATTTGGTCTCGGTCTTGTCTCGGTCTCGGAGGACTCGGCATTTTATTTCAAGACCAGTCAAGACCGCAACTGTGAAAATACCACTAAACGTGCAGCATACTGTCCAGTTTATTTGTTAACATCTTTGTTTTCAGTGGATGCGAAACGCACCGATTAAAATCCAAGCAACTACGTGTTTCTCCCCCCCCTCTCCCCTCCCCACCTTTCACTCGCACGCGGCGCTCTGAGACATGCGCAGTGGTTTTCTCTCAGCGGCAGAAAATGTTTGTCTAATTGTCAGTAATGGAATATTGCTGCATAAATCATAAGAAATCCGATGACCACAGCTAACTCAGCAGCGCTTCGCCTTCACAGACGGTGGAGACAACGTCCAACTTTTTTCGTCACTTAGAAAAGTAGCTCAAAGAAGGTAAGATCCGTTGATGTGATGTTAGCAAAGCTAGCTGTATAGACACACATAAGCATTGTGATGAAAAAAAGTTGTCACTCACTGCGCTTAATTATTGTGCGGAGACGTTGACTGACTTGTCGCATATATGGGACAACGGCGCTGTGTCCAAAAGTCTGCAATATAGTGATGTGACATTCAGGAACAGTCGATTCATCTGCTCGTCTCTGTACTTATTAGATAGGACTGGAGTGTCGCTGAGAGCCGTTGTTCTATCAGATAGCCATACGCTGTCAGAATAGCATACATTGCAGTGAGTACCATGCCAGCGCATGCACATTAAGAAGTCCGACTGTCAGTGGAGTTGTCAGTATACGCAAC
>NW_006801411.1:9951-10764 GCF_000485575.1 Poecilia formosa
AAAATAAGTCATTAAATTGTTTTCAATGATAACTATATAGATATACATATACATGTATTGTCATGGTTTCAAAGTGTATTTAAAGCAGGTTTGGCTGCTGCTGGAGTCAACTACAACACACGCCCGTGTAAAACTCACTTAACCGCTAAGTCAGGATGCCATACAACTGTTAATAACAAAGTGTATGGCGATCTACGTCATGATTCTGTGTTGCCGATTAAATGAAATCTTATGGTAATGACGTGTCTGACAGATATTGCCGGTGTTCTATCAGATTACCATACGCTGTCAGGATAGCATACATGCAGTGAGTACCATGCCAGCGCATGCGCATTAAGAAGTCCGACCGTCAGTGTAGTTGTCAGTATACGCAACAAGTTATGACGAAAATAAGTCATTAAATTGTTTATAATATGACATAATATGATAACTAGATAGATATTCATGCGTTGTTGTGATTTCAAAGTGTATTTAAAGCAGGTCTGGCTGCAGCTGGATGCCATACAACTGTTAATAACTGTTAATAATGATCTACGTCATGATTCTTTGTTGCTTTTTAAATAAAATCATATGGTAATGACAGCGTATGCATGTCTGAGCTAAGCGTACGACTATCTGACAACGTATGCTGATCTGACAGAACACCGTGAGTTCGTGCTAAGCTAAATATACGACAACCTGACCTGACAGAACACCCGTTCTTTGTTCTTGTAATGCTCTGTGTACACTGCATCATTGTGTACCATGCCATGTACATACATACATTTAATTATGTATGTATGTAATTAAATGTACATACATTTAATTATGTAT
>NW_006801412.1:0-4711 GCF_000485575.1 Poecilia formosa
AGATAAATTGTCCTATTCAGCAATTCTGAAATGGAGCAGATGTTGAGTTCGTGAGGTCCAAAATATTTTAAAGGTCGCCCAATACACACTCAGTATAAAGCGTGCCAGAATCTTTCTGCAAAACAACAGTTGCACGCCATTGGTTGAAACTTTCCAACACACACTGATGAAGATGAGAAGGTATAAAATAGGTTGATGTTAAGACTTCGGGGAGATTTTTTGTGACAAGAAATGATGATGAAGATTTTGTATTGAACTGAAGAAACTGTAAAGAGGCATCCGTGGAAGTGTAATAAATCTCCGGCTCGTCTATGGCCTAGCAGCAAGAACTATGTCTCTGTGCGTTATTTCTTTACTTAGATATTTAAGAGTATAGCCACCTTTCTAATCCTCAATAGAACCCGCAAAACCTGGCCCCTACGGTCCGTCAGACCACAGGAAGCAGAACTGCTAGAGTAAAACACAAAGTAAATTAAGAAAATAAAAGTGTATGCCACCTTTTGCTCACATAATTATAAATTAAATGTCTTTTCTGTAGCTCGTGATGTAGATGAAGAGTTGCCTCTTTATTTTGTTTCCTTTTTTTGTTTCAGCCAGGCTCAGGGTCACTGGAGCTGCTCAGATAAGGTCCACTGCCTCAGTCTCTGAGCTCCAAGGGAAGATAAAATAGAAATGCGTTAAGATGATTCACCCTCAGATGTTTCAGAATTAACCGATTATGGAATCAACTCCTCTCAAAATTTAAACTAAAAAATTATTAAAAATGTAAACAAAATTTAGTATTTCAGCTACATACACTTTTCAGAAATTGGTTATTCAAATGCATATGTAAAATAATTAAGTTAATAGTGTCCAATTTTACACAAAAGCATCCTTGTGAAATTGCCACGCCTCAAGACAACCAGTTAAATTTCCTTAATAATTTAGATCAAAAACAGAACTGTAATCAAATATTCTTTATACCATTAATGAAAATATGACCATTATCCTGATATTTTTCAAAACAGCCAAGTGTTGTATTTATGTATGGTTTTCTTTTTAGAATTTAAAAAGTTGTTCACATTTTGTCTGAATTTTTTCCCATGTCCCCTTAAGGGGCTCCGTAGAAGTTTATAGTACTTTTAACCAAAGTTTTCTCAATGATAACAATTACATCCAACTGTAACTTTATACAATTAAAATTAGAGGTGATGCAGGAAATTCATGAATATTTGAATAAACATGGCATAGATATTGATTGAAGCTATTCAATTTTAAATTACAGACTTTAATTTAGTAAGAGCTTCTATATGACTCTGTATTTCAGTCATGCAGGAAGGCACTGTAAGAGCTCATTAAATAAACTCACAATATACCAATGTCAAATGAATAAATTCATAATTAACCATATATTTAAACTGATTAGGAATTAGAGTATTTCTTCAGCACCCCTGTTAGAGAATTTTCGGTATTATCATTTTGTTATTACTTTAGTTCACATTCAGTCTATAGATCGTTGTAATTTTCTGTTTAAAGTGTTCTCTTCCTTATGTGTGTATGAACTGACCTGGAGGTCAGGAATGTCTGTTCATCTTCATGTGAAACAAGTTAACTCTGTGTTTCTCAAACCTTAATTCTTATCAACCAGAATACCTCCTAACTGCCTGTGAGCAGTCGTATTTTGTCTCTTGTTTATCCTCCCTCTTTGTTGACAGTTTGACCGAGATTTGAACTGGGCTGAGACCGTAGATCAGATATCACACCTGGAACTGGGTTGCTAGTGTTTGGGTTAGAAGTTTTACGACCTCTGTTGTTTTTCCTGACTGCCCCTTGGCTGTTTTTCTTTGACAATAAAACAGGGGCTCGAGTGGAAGGAGATCAGAACCCTCTGTGAACAGCTCGGAGGAGATGTTGAGGGAGACTTCTCCTTTTGCAAAAGCTTGACCATAAGATTCATATACGTTGTCTGTGGTTCTTTTATGTAGGTTCGAGAAAAATACCCATCATTAATTGGTGCCGAAACCTGGGAGCTCTCCCCCCCGCTGTCAGGCAGAGGAAGACGCGCTGAATCCGTGCACGGCCAGAGTCAACTGGACCTGGAAAGAAAGACCCAGGAAGTAAAATTCTTCGCTGGGCCAGCGACGTAGGTCCGACTTTGTCTGCCAACGGCTGAGTGAAGAGATCCAACTGGACAACCCGAAAACTACAGAAACATAGGTGAATTTTAAAATGGCTATTTTAGAGGTTTGAGTATCCTTGTATGATGTCGCTCTGCTAAAACTCTGAGGTTTGAGTATCCTTGTATGATGTCGCTCTGCTAAAACTCTNGAGGTTTGAGTATCCTTGTATGATGTCGCTCTGCTAAAACTCTGAGGTTTGAGTATCCTTGTATGATGTCGCTCTGCTAAAACTCTATTCGAGGAAGCCCCATAAGGGTAACTCCTCATGTATATAGGAAGCTTGTTAATACTGTTCTGTTATTACTGTGCTGATATTGCTGTTTGTCTGCTGCTTTGATGTGTGTGTGTACATGAAAAAGTAGTGTGAGAGTGATTGGAGGTTTAAATACTGCTCTGTATTTTACCTCATATAAAACTGAACTGAAACTGTACTGCAAAGGACAAAAGTTTTATTATTTTAACGAGTTCAGATCAGAATTTGGATTGCTTTCCTAGAAGGCAGTGTCAATGTTTATTTTGGACTGACAAAAGAAAAATTGATCAATTTAGGCAGAGGAGCAAAAGATGTAGACAAAGATTATGCAGTCCTGTAAGATGTCTTTGCATTTCAAATCAGATGTTTTGTTGGACTTGGATTCATGTATCAATTTAATCAAAATTTAAGGCACACAAATGTTGTGAGCCATTTGTTGTCCAATCAGTTTGTTTTTACATAATCAATTATTATCATATCCACTTTAAAAGTTTCATGTCCAATTTGTGTCTTTCTACCAAGACACGCATGTGTTTCGAAATCAACAGTTAGTTCCGTTAGTAAATTAGTTAGTCTGTTATTAGAAAAAAATAAAAACAATAATATTAATAAAAATGAAAAGAAAAGAAAAAATGTCAAACTAAATGAAGCAGTCTTGTAATAAATGCTGTCTGGTCTTAAACCAAAGCTGAAATGTGATTACTCCTTTTCCAACATTCCCATTTTGAAGTAAGGTAACCGAATTATCTACTGTAGATTTAGAATCATAAATTGTCTTTGAGACAAGAATATTTTGTAATGAACCTTAATTGAATCTGGAGCTGTTTCATAATCACCCTTTAATTCATAAAAATATTCATATTCATTTACCAATTCTGTTCCCTTTTTAGACATTTTAAGGTGACCAAGTTCAAATAAAAAGAAATCCTGTTTTTGATAAGATAATAAGAGAGAAAATTTGGATAAATTTGAATTAACCCATGATAAAGTTCAAGTCTGCTATAAACCTCAGTTTTCAAGTTTCATTAAGTTTAAATTTAAACGCGTCTACAGCTAAGCTGAGTTCCAAAAACTTCAACCCATTAAATGTCACTTTATTTTGTTTATAATTTTACCTGTTATGTAATTTCATTCATCCTTCATACAGTTAATTTTACCACATGTGAATATAGTGAATTCTGCAGGATTAGTTTAGTTTCAACCAGTTTTCCCTTAGTGTCATTTATTCCGTCCAGCCAATATTTCCCCAAAGGCTGTCTGTTTAACAGGTCGCCTCCTTTCTTCTGCACCAGGTATTCTAGCCCACTTTTTTTGGTTTTTCTCTTTCCCTTATTTTGATATTCGTCACCCTCTGGCAAATAAGTTATTAATTTGCTCACCGAGCGAAATCCATGGCCTGATGCCCCACTTTGGATCATATTTTTCCTTTTCAGATTCACCCTCCATCTGTTTAGGTTCAAAATTTAGTCTCAAAAATCACCTCTTCTCTCTTTTCTCTTTTTTTGCAGTTTTGCTCGCACGGCGGCGAGGAAATCAAACACAGTAGAAAATCAAACCCAGCAAACAAAATCAAAAACCTCCCACAGATTATAATTTCCCAATGTTGACCATGGTTTTAAAACACATTGCAATAAACATAAAAGAGTACATTTAAACACATAACGTCTGCTCAGCAGCAGAAGCTTACACACACAGCTGACACACACACACAGCTTTCAGACACACAGAAATGGATCCACGCTTTACAGCTCCTATTTTTGTCCTCTTTTTAACTCTTATTTCACTTATTACTTCACTTATTCACTTATTACTCTTTAGAGGATGAGACCGCGATTGACCTTTATCTTATTCTTTTATCTCTTTATTCTCTTGTCTCATCTTTTTTCCTATGGTGGACCGCTTTCACTGCATTCGCGTTTCTCAAGCAAAGTCTCAGATTGGCTTAACGCGTTCTTTTCCGGGGGCAGTACTCCCCAAGGATAAAACCGACAAAACCTAGTCTTTCCCTTCCCCGCATCCGGCAGAAGGGGGGGACGACCATTTCCCACTGCAGAGCCAATCGACCTTTTACTTTGACTATTAACTACTTAACTCTTTAATCTTTAACTTTAACTCTAACTTTACTCCTATGAACAACTCGAAAGCCTTTAGACAAACCGATCAAAAGCAGTACAAACAACAGCTGACAATGAACAATGGCTGACAACTTAAGACAACTCAGTGACAAGCAGACAAACCTGGGAAATAGTACAGACAACGGCTGATAACTGAAATTTATACAGACCTGAGAAACAGTACA
>NW_006801412.1:5595-10116 GCF_000485575.1 Poecilia formosa
AGGAAATACTAAATGAATAAGGGAAATTGGAAAATGGGAAAATATTTTTTTTTCAAACAAATGTTAAATGAAAAATAGATATAAAAAAATGGGGAAATAAAAAAGGGATATATGAGAAATTGATTAATGAAACTGGGAAATAGAAAATCGGGTTAATGGAAAAAGGAAATTGAAAAATGGTTAAATTAAAAAATAGATTAATGAAAAATGGGTAAATAGATAAAGGGATAAATGAAAAATGGACAAATGAAAAATAGATAAATGAAAAATAGATAAAAGAGAAATTGAGAAATAGATAATCTGAATAATAAATAAATGAAAAAAATTGGCTTAATGAAAAAGGTAAATTGAAAAGTGGCTAAATGAAAAATAGATGAATGAAAAATGGGTAAATGGATAAAGGGATAAATGAAAAATAGATAAATAAAGAGAAATTGGGAATTTGATATGAAAAATAAATAAATGAAAAATTGGTTTAATGAAAAAGCAAAATTATTTATTTAACAATTTTTTTTATTTATTTCACTCATTTTCTTCATTTTTTGATTTATTTCACCCATTTATTCATTTATTTAATTTTGGCTGAAATGGCTCTCCATAAACACTCGCATATTTGTAAGGAAAACTGATCTTCCGGTCATTTTATTTATTTTGTTATAACGCAGTGTAGCAAGGCAGAGTGTGGTAAGCAGTAGAGATCGACAACGTGGCGGACGGAGGACGGATATCAGGATGGAGCCATGAAGCAGGTATGTATTATGTACAGTCACTGCGTTGATTCCCGATTGTACAATGGCTGGTTGAGAATAATTTTAACTTATTTACTTATGTATTTTTGAGAAATCGATATATTTGCTACAATATTTTTTTAATTTTACATTTATTTCCACAGACTCCACAGAATGGGAGTCACATTTGTGTCAATCAGAATCTTCAGGAACGTCCTGATGTCCGTGACGAGGACAGAGATGCAACTGTGTGTGAGTATCTACTATTTTAGAATGTTGATGATATTTTATGCTTCAATATTGTTTATGTACATAATGTAATTATGCTATGTATTGACAATGCACAAAAATGTTTTCCAGCTGCATCCAGGACCTACTGCCAGTCATCCAGATGTTGGTCAAGAAAGAAGCAGGTAAAATTTATTACTAATCTAGAGATGTCACAATTCCTTGAATGATTAAAGCACTGTGATTTATTAAAATCCATCAAGGCAAATTATCTGCCTGAGTTTGTTAAATTATGTTCTACTATTTATTACCAACTGCTTTTAATTATTTTTTTCTTCCAATTGTTTCCAAGTGTTTTCTCTTTTTCATTAAAGTTTTTATTTTCTGTAAGTATGTATTAATATAATGTGTTTTGTTTTTTAGTTTTAATGTCTTATGTGAGCATACTAATGTGGTATGTTGGTGCAGATTCACCTTTTAGGTGAGTGGTGGGCGGCACCAACGTAGCCTTTAAAGCCAGGTGTGTGGGGCGCACTCACACATACAGTTGTTTTGAGCTGTGGAGACGGCGTTGTGTGAGTTTCTGTGATCCTGTCCTTCCTCAAGCATCAAGTAATGGTCTTCAGGTTAGTTTTGTGATTTTTCCTTCTGTTGGATTTTAGATTAGTTTGTGGTGATTGTGCTTCCTTTGGGTTCAGGATTGTGGTTGGGTTGGTGGTCCCGTTTTGCTCTCTGGGAGTGGGTGTGATCAGGCACACGTCGTGGGCGTGGAGCTCTTAACCGAGGTAGGTGGGTTCATTGTCAGCTTGTTGGGCTCGGTGCCATAGTTCACCTTAAATTTTGTTTTTAGATCCTGAGGTGTTCTGGACTTGGCGGTGGATTGTTGTGTGGTTTCCTCCCTCACTCCTCCTGCTGCTTCCTGGTGTGCGCACCTAGCCTAACTGTTCGTGGCGCAAGGGGAGCACAGCCACCCCAACACCGTTGTTTTGTCCCTGCTTTTGCTTTATGTCTTTTCAGCTGGGTGTCATTTACCCATTTGATTATTTATTCTTTATTTTGGCCAGGGTTCAGCCGTTTATGGTGAGTCTCTCTATTATTTTTCAGTACGTTTATTTACAATTTGTATTTTTTTTTTCCGTTTTTTGTTTGCATGTAGGTTTAATTTGTCAATTCCTTGCATGATTTGTTTTGTGACGGCTGAATGGTGGCGCAGTTGGTAGATCTGTTGCCTTGCAGCAAGAAGGTTCTGGGTTCAATTCCCGGCCCGGTCTTTCTGCATGGAGTCTCCATGTTCTCCCTGTGGATGCGTGGGTTCTCTCTGGGTTCTCCAGTTTCCTCCCACAGTCCAAAAACATGACTGTCAGGTTAATTGGTCTCTCCAAATTCCCCCTAGGTGTGAGTGTGTGTATGCATGGTTGTTTGTCTCTGTGTTGCCCTGCGACAGACTGGCTACCTGTCCAGGTGACCCCGCCTCTTGCCCGGAACGATAGCTGGAGATAGGCACCAGCGCCCCTCCCAATCCCACTGTGGGACAAGGGTGTAAAGAAAATGGATGGATTTGGTTTGTTCGTTGCTTTGCTCGTTTTTTTTTGTTTTTTTTTCTGTATTAATTTCTTGTTTAGTTATTAACTGGGTTTGAAAACAACTCGCCGCTGAAGGGCTGATGTGCAATATGTATTCTGTGAATGTAGCAAGTCTGTAAAAAAGGTGTATATTTCACCTCAAATCCATCTTCACTATTTATGTATATTTGTTTTTATTAGTTTCTGAATTTTATTTTGGTGGTGATGCTTTTATTTTCTTGCTTCCTGTTTGGCGTCATATCCTGTGTGTTCCCGCTGCTCTCCTCAGTTCGAGCCGAGCTGCGCTGGGGAGAGGTAAGCGTATAAAGTTGTCTTCTGTTTAAATGTTAAAATATTTGAAATGTTCTTAAAAGTATATTCACTGAGCTCACAACTTGTTATATTTTGTTGTTAAATTGTTTTATGTGTAACGTAGCACGTTATTGGGTATTTAATTCCCACATTAAAGACAATTATCGAGTTTACCGTCCAAACGCTTTTATTTTTGTTCTTTTGGTTGGTTAAGGTCTGTGTGGGGAGGCCAGAGCCCGGGAACTGCTGTGCTGAATTCATTTTTATTTTGAACAGGTATGTGAGTTGCTTTAAATGTCATTTGGATGTTAAATTTATGTGTTTAGTATATTTTCATATTGTAGTGAAGGATTCTTTTTGTGGTTTATTTGATTTGAACAGTGAAAGGTGTGGCTATTGATTATTATTATTATTATTTTAATTGTTTTGATATTTTACTTATTTGCTGACCTTAAGTTTTGGTTGGTTGTGGCACATTCCTGCCTCAGTTCGCGCCGAGCTGCGCTGGGGAGAGGTCTGTGTGGGGAGGCCAGAGCCCGGGAACTGCTGTGCTGAATTCATTTTTATTTTGAACAGAATAAACCCGCCTTCCTGCTACAAAACACCCTGGGTCCTCGACTGCTGGTTTCTTTCTTCACCTACACACACAACGCAGAGTACATACGACAGATGAGTCGGATGGAACCGGCTACATGAAGTTGTAAACTGTCTCCTTTAAAATACTATTGCAGGCCTATTTTAAACTTTTGGAAAAAATAATCCATTAATTTTTAAACATCATGATCCACCTCTCTTTGTTGTCCCGACCTGGCGTGGCCTTTTTGTAGATATTAGAAGCTGAATAGTCCTGGTTCCAAGATCTCAGGTGGCGTTGTTGGTTGCAATATTTAAAAATTTAATAGTAGACACCCCTATTGCCACACTAAGCTGGAAGTTGCCAAACAATTTCACTGTAGTTTCATAATGACTAAAAGATGCCTGTAGCTCATAATGATTGTCTGTTCTGTGTTAACAGCTGATGGAGGAAGGCAGCGAGTACTGGCAGCAGAGGAGGTGGCATTCTGGGAGGATGGCAGCTATGAGGCGGTGTCAGGATGGACCCCAAGTTCCTCCAACCAGGAACTCAGTGACATCAGGTCTACATTATAGGAAGAGACGTCAGGTCTATGCTACAGGAGAGATGTTGGGCCTGTCCTGAACGCAGCATAATGTTTGATCATGTTTGGACAAAAAAAACACTGCCAGATGGTCCATAAATGGACAAGCATTTATATCTTATTTTGTGTGCAAACAGTAAAACAATAAAATGAAATAAAGAAAAAAAAAACTTCTTTGTCTCTTTTATGTTCCTCATATATGAACATGTTGCATATAGGCAATATCAAATGAATATATTTTAGGGTTAGATTTAGAAAGATATAGATTTTTAAAAATACAGCATTAAAAATATTAATGATTGGGGCGGGGTTTATTTATAAAGTCATAAGTGCTGTTCAATGGGTACACATCAACCAACCAATCACATGTCAATGATGAACTGTGATGTCATTGTTTTTCATCCAATGACTGAGAATCCACGTGGGTCTGCTGAAGTGCCTTTGCATATGCTACCGGTAGGCTATTCGCATGCTAAGTAGAGTCGTTAAAACCATATACATAATATAAGCATAGACGCCTCATGGACCGCTCCG
>NW_006801413.1:0-4132 GCF_000485575.1 Poecilia formosa
TTGTGAACGGTTGGATGAACGGTTGGATGTAAGTCATTGTGAACGGTTGGATGAACGGTTGGATGTACGTCGGTATGAACGGTTGGATGGACAGTTGGATGAATGGTTGGATGTACGTCGGTATGAACGGTCTGCTCGCTCCACAGGAACTGATCACTGCCTGGTACATCGGCTTCCTGTGTCTCATCCTGGCCAGCTTCCTGGTCTACCTGGCAGAGAAAGAAGACAATGAGCAGTTTGAGACGTACGCCGACGCCCTCTGGTGGGGACTGGTGAGATTACACCACACACAGCCAGAGACTAGTTCTGGTTCTGGTCCTGGTCCTGGTTTTGGTCAACTTCATGTTTGTGAAAAGCATCAGAGAACATCAGAACTAAGCTCTACTTTGATAGATCAGGGTTACCATGGCGACAACATAGCTATAACTACAACTCACAGGTGAGTCCAGGCATAGTGCAGAGATCCCAGCAGGTATCCTCTGATGTCCTCCTGATCTTCATCTGATGATGCTGTCATCACCAGGCAACAGGACAGTCTGACCCATCTCCTGATGTCTCCTCAGATCACCTTGACGACCATCGGATACGGAGACAAGTTCCCCGTCACCTGGAATGGACGCCTTCTGGCTGCAACCTTTACTCTGATCGGCGTTTCCTTCTTCGCTCTGCCAGCTGTGAGTGACTTTATGGTTTACCTGAGTTCACCTGGACTCACCTGGACTCAGCTGGACTCAGCTGGACTCACCTGTACTCACTTGGATTCACCTGGACTCACCTGGATTCACCTGGACTCACTTGGACTCACCTGGACTCACCTGTACTCACCTGGACTCACCTGGACTCACTTGGATTCACCTGTACTCACCTGGACTCACCTGGACTCACTTGGCTCACCTGGATTCACTTGGACTCACCTGTCTCTCTCCAGGGAATTCTTGGCTCTGGATTTGCTCTGAAGGTTCAGGAGCAGCACCGACAGAAACACTTCGAGAAAAGACGGAACCCCGCAGCTGGACTCATTCAGGTAAGTGCTGACATCACAGCTTCTCTGTGATTGGCCAGATGAGTGAAGGTGAGACTCACAAGCTTCAGCTGCTTTATCTAGAATAGCGATTCTCAACATACCGCCCCCCGGGGGGCGTTCAGAGGACAGCAGGGGGCGCTGGGATTCCTCTGGGGGGCGTTTGGTCGAAGGTAAACTTTACACCTTATATGCAGAACAATACCAGTTTAGACTTTGAGCAACTTGGTAAAACTGTATTGTGTAACATTAAATCATGCCTGGCTGCAACTGTATCGATGGCAGCTCTTCTTCTGTTCAGTGTTTGTAGCTTCTTGGCGCAGGTCCGCTCCTGCTACTGGTAGCTTCACCGCATCAGTTCAGCGTTACAGCCTGTGATTCACTTGTCTGGTGTCTGATTTTGAAATATTTTATGTTTTATTGAGGATTTCTTTACACCTGTTTTGACAGTGCTGTGATCATGTAAAAGCAATGCATTAAAAAGTGTTTTAATGTTCGTCTGGATGCTGCACTCTTCCATGGGAGGACAACAGAAAATTGCTCTTATAAACATGTTACGATACCCTCACTGTGTATCCCTCAGAAAAACGAGCCCATTTAAATAAAGACATCCCTCCATGGCTGATACCACGATAGGGAGCATTACTTTTATAGAGTTAACATCGGTTCTGTAAGTGATCTGGTATGAAACGGCGCCACAGCACTTTTGAATGTCAATCATCAGAATTGATGATTGACATTCAATCATCAATTCAATCATCAATCATCAGAATTGATGATTGACATTCAAAAGGTAAAGGTTCTGGAACAACTACTACTAAAAGGTTTACGTCAGTCTGTGCTTTTCTCCATCGATACGTGCTTCCCGACCGCTCCGCGCCTCATGGGGTAAAAAAAAACAAAAAACAAAACAATGTGCACGTTGCGGAAAACTCTGAAACAGGAGAACCGTGACATAGAACGGAGCAGCAAACTATTAATCTATAATCAATAGACAGGTCTATATAAAGATATGATCCATGTTTCTGTCTCATATTTGTATGGCATTAAAAGGAACTTTAGTTTTTCCACTGAAAGCTCTGGTTTGCACACTAAATGCCATGTGGGTGAAGTTTTATGGCTGATACTCTGATGTCCCATTCTCCTGAAGGCAGCACAGAGCTGCACCACCAGAAGAGAAGAAGAGCTGTGATTAACGTAGTTACAGTTCTATCCATGTTTTAATGCTGCAGAGCTCAGCCGGTTTGCAAATAGATCAAAGTTTGAACTGGCATGTTGTTCATCTTTTTGTGGAATATTTAACAACTAGAAAATGGCAAAGAACAAGAATATTTTTTCCACTTTGGCTGCTGTTAGGCCTACAGATTTTAAGTTGAATGTCCATTAAACTTTTCATAGACGCCTGTGAAAATAATTTCTATTCTCAGGGCTTTTTTGTTCTCTGGGAAATTATTTTTGATGATAAAAACAGAAACAAGCATAAAAATCAAAACATCTACAATAGTCATAGTAATATTAATAATAAGATAATATTCAGTGCAAAGTAGCCTGCAAATTCTTTGGTGGGGGGCAGTGAGGGACCTGGATAAAGGCTGGGGGGGGCGCTGGCCCGAAAAAGGTAGAGAAACACTGATCTAGACCTTTATAGATCTAGAGCTTCCAGAAGTTGTTTTAGTTTGAGGTTTCTCATTCAGAGTGTCTGCAGGCCGCCTGGCGGGTCTACGCCACCAACCTGAGCCGGACCGACCTGACCTCCACCTGGGACTACTACGAGAGGACGGTGTCTGTCCCCATGTACAGGTGAGGCTCCGCCCCCACGCCGCCGCCGCTCTGCCTGCAGCCGCCTCACCTCGTCCGCTTGTCTGCAGGCTGATTCCTCCTCTGAACCAGCTGGACCTGCTGAGGAACCTCAAGAACAAGTCTGGACTTTCGTTTAGGTTGGTTGTTCATCCATCAGATCAGCTCCACCCACCGAGAAAAACTCTGGTCGGTTAAAAACTCTGTTCTCCTACCGCAGGGGTGTCAAAGTGCGGCCGGGGAACATTTGTGACCCTCACAGTGATTTTGTCTGGCCTTTCACCAGAATACAAAAATAGCAGCAATTGCTATTTTTGTATTCAATTTTATTCAGTGAAATGTTCAGACTTTCAGGAGACAAAATAAATATGGACGTTCTGATTTACTAATATGATTGATGTACCTGGATATACATGTTTCAGAAAGGACAGCGTTGTGGGGCGAGGAGGGGAGTATTAATTTACATAAAAGACTTATTTAACGTCAATGAGATAGTTATAGATGAGCATATATCAATAGAATCTGTATGTTTAAATGTTTGTCTTTCACCTCGTGTGAATTTTAATATTGTGTACAATCCACCATCAAGTTGCAGCACAACTTTTTATCCTAACTTAAAGGAATTGTTAACAGGATTTAGAAACAACAGTGAAGTAATCATTTTGGAGGATTTTAATATAAACTGGATGGACAATAAATTGAAAAAAACACTTGGAGAACTGACAGCAAAATTAGATTTTCACCAGTTAATCAATAGTTCCTCTCGTATCACTAAAAACAGTCAAACTTTAATAGATTTAATTTTTTCAAATAAACCTGGTCAAATCATAAAATCCTATAACTTGGTGTGCGGCTTATCTGACCACCATATTACTCTCATTGCAAGAAAATTATCTCAAAATATTTTTGTCAGTCGCCATAATACACAGAAACAGACTGTAATACAAATTTAAAAACAGGATGAACCCAAATTTGAGGCCGAATTAGCTCAGGTTAATTGGGATGATGTTTCCAGCCAGAATCAGATAAATGATTGCTGCAGTACATGTATTCTTAATGTTTGTAATACTATGAATAAGTTTCTTGAAACCCAGACGAAGGGACGAAGAAAAACACAGCTACCTTGGGTATCGGATGACATTCGGCTGTTAATGAAAAAGAGAGACTATGTTTTAAAATCTTTTCTTAAAAATAAAAGGACCACAGATTGGCTGCTTTTTAAAAGTTTGAGGAACAGAGTAGTTAAAGAAATGTACAAATCCAAAGCTAAATATTACACAAATGTCTTATCAGAAACTGGAGGGAATGGTAAGA
>NW_006801413.1:6026-9071 GCF_000485575.1 Poecilia formosa
AAAGGGGCAGGGGCTCAAGCCCCCTCCGCTCCCCCCACTCTGCACCTGCCTGCTAATAATAAACTGCAAAACGCCTGGGTGGGCCAAGCCCCACCTCCGAGGCGCAGCTCCTCCTCAGAGCTGCAGTTTCTAAAGATTATAGAGAATCTCCTTCAGGTTCTGGTTCTGGGTCTAGTTCTGGTTCTGGTTCTGGTCATCCTGTCCAGACCGGGTCAGTTCCACCAGAACTGCTCAGATACTTGCTGTCTCATCTGAACCGGGTCTTCAGGCTCTGGTTCCTTTAGTGTCGAGTCGATTTCATTCAAAAATACTTTATTGATCCCAAATGGGTCAAGTCTGTCGATCTGTAGAGGTCAGTGCTGCAGCGGCGCCCCCTGCTGTACAAACAGCAGGCGGTGCTGACAGGTCCAGCTTTACTCGGGTGGGAGTCTGTCCCACCATGAGAGTTGCCATGACAACCACATCATGGACATCATGTTTGTTGCATCGTGGTTGCCATGAAGCAACAAACATGGCCGATAAACATAGTCGGCCATGTTTGTCAGCCATGTTTGTCAGGTCTGACTGGATTCTTTCTGTCTCTGCAGTCAGAAGGTCAGTTTGAAAGAGAGAGTCTTCTCGTCTCCACGGAGCTCCGGAACCAAAGGGAAGAGTTCTCCTCAGCACGGTGGGTACCAGAACCAGAACTAGAACCAGAACCAGAACCAGAACCACAACTAGAACTAGAGTCAGAACCAGAACCTGAAGGAGATGCTCTGTAATCTTTAGAAACTGCAGCTCTGAGGAGGAGCTGCGCCTCGGAGGCGGGGCTTGGCCCACCCAGGCGTTTTGCAGTTTATTATTAGCAGGCAGGTGCAGAGTGGGGGGAGCGGAGGGGGCTTGAGCCCCTGCCCCTTTTATCCTTGATGCCCCAGATGCCTTGTTTGAGTTTTTTATGTTTTTTTTATCTGTCTGTCAGGAGGCCTGCTTGTGCCCCTCAACAATAATGTTTAGCTAAATATAATTATTTAGCAAAATAAGGTAGTCCGGCTGCCCTCAGTCTAGTAATGACTCTCAGTTTCTCTGCCTCCATGTTGTTCAGATACCGGGTCCAAGGTGAGGAGAAGCGCTCTAACTATCAAATCATGGGCAAGAATATATATCTTTTCAACATGCAGGACCAAAACCGACATAATAAGAAATAAAAGCATAAATATATATTTAGTTTTTCCTTTTCCTTACACATGAGTTTCCGTCAAGTAATGCATATATTTTCTTTTTCATTTCATTTTATTGTGTTACCGACTGCAGTGACATTAGTTTTAAGCTGGATCTTGGATTTTTCAATATCCGCCGAGTAAGCGGCGTTTAGCTCAAGGTTGATCCGATTTATGAGCGCTAACTTCGGCCAGCCGTTCTCCAGCTCCCTCCTCAGCCCTCGGAGGTTCACTTCACTGCAGTCGAAACACAGAAATGGTTAAAAAAAACTTCTGACTTTAACTTTATCATTCTCCCCAGTGCTGCACTGACTGGATGTCTGGAGGGCCCCTGAATGTCTGGAGGGCCCCTGAATGTCTGGAGGGCCCCTGGATGTCTGGAGGGCCCCTGNACACGGCTAAAGGATTCTTGCTTAACTCTCAATACAAAGAAAACAAAGTGAATTTGATTTTCAATCAAGAAAACATCATTACAGTCCTTGAATATTCAGATCAATGGGGACCTATTGAACAATATCACAAGAGAAATATTTAGGAATAATTCTGGATACTCAGTTACATTTTAGGAGCCAAATTGCTCCTAAAATCTGCAAAACTGTTGGATCAAATATAAATAGTTTTAAAGTTATTAGACATTGTTTGACACTTCACTGTGCAGAGATGTTTCTGAACTCACTGATCCTCACATTTTACCTGCGGAGCTCCTGTCTGGGCTCAGACTGGTCAAACTCAAACCATTAGCAGGTCTCTATAATCGGCCCTTAAAGGTTTTACATCAAAAGCCGATTAGATTCCATCACTGTCACATTTTACCTAATTTGGCATTTTGGATTTTACAAATTTTCTAAATTATAATGTTTTAAAATTGATTTTTAAGTGTTTAAATGGACTTACACCAACACCACAGAGACTGCAGGGCAACAGCAGATCTACCAGAGCAGCTTTAGATGGAAGCTGTAAGGTTCCCTTTCGAAGAACCACCTTTGCTCAAACTGCTCCGTCAGTAAGAGGATCTGCAGTTTGGACTCACTTCCTGTTCATTTAAAGTCTGTAACCAGTCTTAATATGTTCAAAACTCTGGTTATGTCAAAAACAGAACTGTACCCATTTTAGATGTTTTTCTGTTGGTTTACATCATGTTGTGCTATTTTAAATGATTATCACTTCAATTTTTAGAGTTACTTTTTAAAAAGCCCAACTAGGGACAAGTGCTGTGAATTAGCTGCTGCTGCTGCACCACGATGCTAACATGGGATGATGTTTTATTCAGTTTGTCTATGTCGATGTGTCCCTATCAAATAAACTTTATAATAATAATTTAATAAAATTTCAGTGGCTTTTACTTTGACGCATCCTTTTAGTAAACTCCAGTAAATAAAGCAAAGGTTTATGAAGAATGAGCGACCCAAACCCGCTGAGAACAACACAAAAATCCACAAAACACAAAAATGAACAACCTTTGAATTTTTATATATTATTTAGTGAATTGAATTAAAAATGAAATATGTAAGGCCTAAAAAAGAGGATTTTATGTGATAAATGCTCTTTAAAACAACCAGGTGTTCAGAACAGAACCAGAATCCCCCCGACCCAAACAGGAACAGGAAGTGGCCATAATGTTTTGCCTCATTTAATTGACTGATAACTGTGTCTGTCTGCAGGAAGGACGTCCAGCCGGAGCCGTCACCGAGGTCAGTCCAAACACTTCAGAACCAGATATCTGAAGCCGGTTCTGGTTCTGGTCATCCTGTCCAGACCGGGTCAGTTCCACCAGAACTGCTCAGATACCTGCGGTCTCATCTGAACCGGGTCTTCAGGCTCTGGTTCCTTTAGTGTCGAGTCGATTTCA
>NW_006801413.1:9952-11980 GCF_000485575.1 Poecilia formosa
GATGTCTGGAGGGCCCCTGGATGTCTGGAGGGCCCCTGGATGTCTGGAGGGCCCCTGAATGTCTGGAGGGCCCCTGGATGGCCCCTACCAGCAGCTACTGAGTTTTCTTTGCCTTGATATCTCAGTCTTATAATTCTAGATCTAGAGGTTTAACATAGAAAACTAATGTAGAGTTAGCCTCTGAGCTTTTTGATCTTTAAATCAGTCTGCAGTCAAGCTGCTATGGAGGTTAAACAGTCAGATATTATAAGGATTTATTTAGTAAAATATCATCAACTGTTCTTATTTCATAGCTTCATAACCTTTGACCTTCTCTCCTCTGGTCTGTTTCACAGCTTCAGCCTCAGATCAGCTCAGCAGAAACAGAAACATTAAATCAGGGGAACATGGACTGTATCTGCTTTGCATTGTCCCCACATGATGACAATGATCTAGAATAATCTGATTAAATATTAGATTCTTGATTAATATGGGTTGTTGTTGTACGTTGTTTCAAGATCATGTTCAATGTGCCGTTTTGTAACTTTGAGCCCCCAAACCCCCAAAGGCCGCTGCACGGCCCTGATTATTAATAAGTCAAAAACATTCAAACATGATGGAAAGATGAAAAAGTTGATTTTATATAATACTGCTCCTTTAAGTACAGAGACATGAAAACTGCATAGTAACAAAGCAGTTGCTATGTCCCACCACTGCCTTTATGTTTTGAATGATCAGAGTGACAGGCCGCACTTTTCAGTGTGTTTTCTGTCAGCGCATCATGCAGGTCTGCTCTGCTGTCTGCAGTGGTTCCTCCGGGCAGTGTGGCTCCCGGCGTGGCAGTGGGCCCCAGCACCCCGGGGGGCGTCCAGGCGCTGCGTCGGTCTCCCAGTATGGAGCCCAGTCTGGATGACAGTCCCAGTAAGGTTCCAAAGAGCTGGAGCTTTGGGGAACGCAGCCGGACCCGGCAGGCCTTCAGGATCCGAGGAGCAGCGTCCCGCCAGAACTCTGAAGGTGAGGCAGGTTGACCTCAAACTGCTGCGCACCGTGTGGCCACCGGGGGGCGACAGCTGCGTCTCAACACACCAGATTATCCCAGTCAGCGTCTGCAAAACGACAGTGAAAAATTTAAATAAATATTTTCATTTATGGAGTCTCTCATGGAGAAATAATGTGTGTTAATTTTTCAAAGTCATATTTGTATCATATTTCATCAAGTTATAAATTACATCGTAATTTATGAATTACAACGTTCCAAACAAAATATTTAAAACAGCTTTTACTTTATATTCCACTTCTGTTTGTTAGCATGTCAGTTTGCATATTAGTTAAATATTTAGCCTGGACCTAAACATTTAGTTCCGAGCTAAATATTTAACTAGCAACCTAAAGATTTAGTCTTATAGCTAAATATTTAGTTAACAAGCTAAAAAATGTGTTTTAAAAATAAATATTTGAATCTGAATTTTAAATGTTTAATTTGAAAATAAATATTTTTTTTACTAAATGTTCAGTTTGGATGCTAAGTATTTAGCTTCCTAACTACTAAATGTTGAATTTACAAGTTAAATAGTTATTAGTCTAAACATTTAAATGGTGATGTTTAGTTTGTAACTCTGATATTTAATATTATTTATTCATGAATAACATGGTGAAAATATGACCATGAAAAATGAACACCCACATGTTTTCTCCATGAGAGGCTCAATAAATCAAAAGTATTGCTGTTAATTTTTTACAGTGTAAAAGATGTAAAAGGGAGTCTCATAGCTGAGGTCCAGGCGGTTCTGTTCCAGCACCGACTTCATAAAAAGCAGATAAAGTTGATTCATTTGGATGAAAGTGGGAGAAGGTTTGCAGAGGAAACAGATCAGCTGTCATCATCAGGGGTCAAAGGTCAGAACCAGTTTGAACTGATCACAGTCGGACGTGGCCTGTTGGGACCTCCTGGTCTCCGTCCATGTTGGCTGCATTTAGTTTCAAAACATTAAACGGCTGACCTCAAGTCCTACAGCAGATCTGCTGCTCCAGGCCAGCAGGGGGCAGCAG
>NW_006801414.1:0-2639 GCF_000485575.1 Poecilia formosa
GCCCAAAACTGAAAATGTCTCAATATATTAGATGAACTCAGAATTTGCTTGAATAGAGTAATTCCATGCATCTCCCCCTGTTTCTGTATCAGACACTGTTTAGTGTTTCGGTACAGAAACTCTTAAGAAAGTCACGCAAATCATTTAGCCCAAATTTTCTTTCATTGCTAACTGTAACAGTTGGACGTAATTTAACCAGGGTGTTTACACCTCAGTGAAAGAATTTAACAGTTGATTGAAAATATGTGCAGTAAACCCATAATTTGGTTGAGTAATTTTCCAAAGAGTAGATTTTCCTAAGATTTGAAATGGATTCCAAATAAATTTAAGTCATAACTTGAAATAATAGTCCTTATATTTGTAGCCACTGTAATTTGAACCAACTAGAACTGAGACCATCCTCTTTTGCATTTAAAGTGTGGTCAGATGTGCTTTTGTAAATCAGGAAATTAACAATTTTACCGACTTTTATCCGTTTTCAATTCTTGTCCTGCTGGAGGAGAGAAACACATTAGCCAGATGTTGTACAATCAGAGTTATAATCATTCAGGCAAACAATATTTCTGTAAACTGCAGAGAGTTCTGACACCCTGCTGCACCGTTAAACTTATCCTGGGGGTCAAAGAGCAGAGGTCAGAGTGCAAAGGCAGTAGATAATGAATTTGCTGTAAATAAACTAAGGTGAGAAAAAGTGGCATCACACAATTCAAAAATTCTAGAAAAACCATTAAGAGCTACAAAGTTTTGTTGGCAGCCATTTTGTCTCCAACCTGTAGACTGAGGGAAATCCCAGGACCAACCATGGCAACAGACAGGACCGCCTCTGAGTCTCAGTCCGACTTTAATCGTGATGCTCCATTTGCCCCATCAGAATCTGTCCAGGGCAGCATTCAGTCCCGCTGTGCAGAACAATCTGGACAAAGTATGTGGCCCCCCTTGTGTGGGAAGGGAGAGACGGAGAGATACAGCAGATGAATCATTGTTTTCAAACCTCCGTCTCACGTCGGGCAGAAGCTGCTGGTCTTTTCTGCCATAGGAGACCCTCAGAAACCACGCCTGGGTCTCATCCTTTAGCCAGGTGTTTCCTCAGAGATCACAGTCAAACATCCAATGCGAGATCCTGCAAACTGCAATCCGCCTTCAGGTGACAACAGGAAAAATCAATCCAACCTCACTGACCTCTGTAGAAGGTGTAAGAATCGTCCAGCAGGTCTTTGCTCTCAGACAGCAGTCCAGCAGAAGATGGCACAATTCATGTGTAGGAAGTGCAAATGTCCAAGTCAGCGTGGCTAAGAACAGCGGAGGCCTGACGCCGAGGCCACGCGATCCGCCTCTCATCACCTCATTGCACGGTTCTGAACCCATAAAACCCGGCCCCTACGGTCCGTCAGACCACAGGAAGCAGAACTGCTAGAGTAAAACACAAAGTAAATTAAGAAAATAAAAGTGTATGCCACCTTTTGCTCACATAATTATAAATTAAATGTCTTTTCTGTAGCTTGTGATGTAGATGAAGAGTTGCTCCTTTTTTTGTTCCAGCCGGGCTCAGGGTCACTGGAGCGACTCAGATAAGGTCCACTGCCTCAGTCTCTGAGCTCCAAGGAAAGATAAAATAGAAATGCGTTAAGATGATTCACCCTCAGATGTTTCAGAATTAACTGACTGTGGAATCAACTCCTCTCAAAAATTAAACTCTCAAAGATCATTAAAAATGTAAACAAAATTTAGTATTTCAGCTACATACACTTTTCAGAAATTGGTTATTCAAATGCATATATAAAATAATTAAGTTAATAGTGTCCAATTCTACACAAAAGCATCTTTGTGAAATTGCCATGCTTTAAGACAACTAGTTAAATTTCCTTAATAATTTAGGTCAAAAAGAAAACTAATCAAATATTCTCTATACCATTAATGAAAATATTACCATTATCCTGATATTTTTTAAACAGCTGAGTGTTGTATTTATGTATGGTTTTCTTTTTAGAATTTTTAAAACATTTTACATTTTATCTGAATTTTTGCCCGTGTCCCCTCAGGGGCTCCGTAGAAGTTTATAGGACTTTTAACCAAAATGTTCTTAATGATAACAATTACATCCAACTGTAACTTTATACAATTAAAATTAGAGGTGATGCAGGAAATTCATGAATATTTAAATAAACATGTCATAGATATTGATTGAAGCTATTCAGTTTTAAATTACCGATTTTAATTTAATAAGATCTTCTATATGACTCTGTATTTCAGTCATGCAGGAAGGCACTGTAAGAGCTCATTAAATAAACTCACAATATACCAATGTCACATGAATAAATTCATAATTAACCATATCTATAAATCGACTAGGAACTAGAGTCTCTTTCTTCCCCACCCCCTGTTGATATAATTTAAAAATTTGAAAGCAATTTTGCATGTTACTATTCTCCAAAACTAAAATATTCCAGGGTGTCACAAGTTTTCCAAATCTTCTGTCTAGAATTGAAAGTAGACGATGAGATGTTCTAAATGTAAAGATTTATCAGAAATGTTCTAAATGTAAAGATTTATCAGAAATGTTCTAAATGTAAAGATTTATCAGAAATGTTCTAAATGTAAAGATTTATCAGAAATGTTCTAAATGTAAAGATTTATCAGAA
>NW_006801414.1:2649-5038 GCF_000485575.1 Poecilia formosa
TATGTATAGGTTTCTTTTTAGAATTTAAAAAGTTGTTTACATTTTATCTGAATTTTTGCCCGTGTCCCCTCAGGGGATCCGTAGAGGTTTATAGGACTTTTAACCAAAATGTTCTTAATGATAACAATTACATCCAACTGTAACTTTATACAATTAAAATTAGAGGTGATGCAGGAAATTCATGAATATTTAAACATGGCATAGATACTGATTGAAGCTATTCAATTTTAAATTACCGATTTCAATTTAGTAAGATCTTCTATATGACTCTGTATTTCAGTCATGCAGGAAGGCACTGTAAGATCTCCTTAAATAAACTCACAATATACCAATGTCAAATGAATAAATTCATAATTAACCATATCTTTAAATTGATTAGGAATTAGAGTCTAGTTCTTCCCCACCCCCTGTTGATATAATTAAAAAATTTGAAAGCAATTTTGCATGTTACTATTCTCCAAAACTAAAATATTCCAGGGTGTCACAAGTTTTCCAAATCTTCTGTCTAGAATTGAAAGTAAACTATGAGATGTTCTAAATGTAAAGATTTATCAGAAATGTTTTAAATGTGAAGATTGTTTATAATTTATCATTTCCCCCTTTTGTTTTCTTATGTAAATAGAAAACAAACCAAATATTGTTCAGAAACTCTTTTTTTTTACATATGTCTAAAATGTCCAAATGAAACTGAACTGCAAAGGCCAAAAGCTTCATTATTTTAACGAGTTCAGATCAGAATTTGGATTGCTTTCCTAAAAAGCAGTGTTTATTTTGAACTGACAAAAGAAAAATTGATCAATTTAGGCAGAGGAGCAAAAGATGTAGACAAAGATTCTGCAGTACTGTGAGATGTCTTTGCGTTTCAAATCAAATGTTTTGTTGGACTTGAATTTATGTATCAATTCAATCAAAATTTAAGCCACACAAATGTTGTGAGCCAGTTGTTGTCCAATCAGTTTGTTTTTACATAATCAATTATTATCATATCCACTTTAAAAGCTTCATGTCCAATTTGTGCCTTTCTACCAAACACACATGTGTGTTGAAAACAACAGTTAGTTCCTTTAGTAAATTAGTCTGTTATTAGAAAAAATAAAAACAATAATATTAATAAAAATGAAAAGAAAAGAAAAAAATGTCAAACTAAATGAAGCATCTTGTAACAAATACTGTCTGGTCTTAAACCAAAGCTGAAATGTGATTACTCCTTTTCCAACATTCCCATTTTGAAGTAAGGTAACCGAATTATCTACTGTAGATTCAGAATCATAAATTGTCTTTGAGACAAGAATATTTTGTAATGAACCTTAATTGAATCCGGAGCTGTTTCATAATCACCTTTTAATTCATACAAATATTCATGTTCATTTACCAATCCTGTTCCCTCTTTAGACATTTTAAGATGACCAAGTTTCACATAAACAGGAATCCTGTTTTTGATAAGATAATAAAAGAGACAAATTTTGATGAGTCCATGATAAAGTTCAAGTCTGCTATAAACCTCATTTTTAAAGTTTCATTAAGTTAAATTTAACCATGTCTACAGCTAAGCTGAGTTTCAAAAACTTCAACCCATTAGATGTCAATTTATTTTGTTTATAATTTTCCTTCATACATTTAATTTTACCACATGTGAATATAGTGAATTGTGCAGGATTAGCTTAGTTTCAACCAATTTTCTCTTAGTGACATTTATTCCGTCCAGCCAATATTTCCCCAAAGGCTGTCTGTTTAACAGGTCGCCTCCTTTCTTCTGCACCAGGTTTTCTAGCCCCTTTTTTTTAGTTTTTCTCTTTCTCCCTTATTTTGATATTCATCACGCTTTGACAAATAGGTTATTAATGCTTCTATTTGCTCACTGAGCCCAATCCATGGCCCGATGCCCCTCTTTGGATCATATTTTTCCTTTTCAAGTTCACCCTCCATCTGTTTAGGCTAAAATTTAGGCTCAAAAATCACCTCTTTTCTTACAGTTTTAAAAATCACCTCTTCTTCCTCTCTTTCTCTTTTTTTTGCAGTTTTGCTCGCACGGCGGCGAGAAAATCAAAGACCACAAATGAAATAAAGGAAGTTCCCACAGATTGTAATTCCCCAATGTTTACCATAGTTTTATAAGACATTGCAATAAACGGAGAAGAGCACACTTAAACGGATATCGTCTGCTCAGCAGCAGAAGCTTACACACACAGCTGACAGACACACATAAATGGATCCACGCTTTTCAGCTCCTATGATGTCCTCTCTTATCACTTATTTCACTTATTACTCTACAGAGGAACAGATCGCGATCAACCTTTATCTTATTCTCTTATCTTTTTTCCTATGGTGGACCCCTCTCAACACTTTTGTGTTTCTTGAGCAAGTCACAGATTGGCTAACGCGTTCTTTT
>NW_006801414.1:5624-7246 GCF_000485575.1 Poecilia formosa
CTTTCAGCGCTGAAAGGAGAAACTTTACCATTACATCCGAGAAGAGTTTCTAAAAACAAGTCTGTGCACCGTCTGAGGAGAAGGAGGAGGGCAGCTGATTATATGGACTGAAGACACTCCCTGAAATCACACCATGTCTCTGTGGCCTGATAAGTTTCTGTTTCTCGTGAGAAATGAACCTTGGTGTCTAACAGAATCAGAAATGTAACTCTTTACTATGGGCCCTTTGTCTAACAGCATGTGACTCTTTCTCGGCCTTGGTAAAGCATCTCAACAAGACCTACTAAATCTTACATCATATTTAGTCTTATCAGATAAAGAGCGAATTTCCGGCACTATTTGGATCTCGCATTAATATTGCCAGTGGTGATCAGTTTTTATAAGATCCGGTTACCATTTTAAAACTCAGATTGTCAAGTTATGTTCACACATTTAAATTTATGTTTCACTGAACTGACTCACATTCTTGAGTTGAAATGCCAATAACTCATGAAATTAAGTTGAAATTACAAAACTCATTATGTTAATTGGAAGTAACTTATAGAAAAATGTTATGTTAACTAATGGAGGGCGTAACTTTTAACAGTGTAGTGAATGTCCATCCATTTTCTTTCACCCTTGTCCCTCAGTGGGGTTGGGAGGGTTGCTGGTGCCAATCTCCAGCTAATGTTCTGGGCAAGAGGTGGGGTCATCCTGGACAGGTTGCCAGTCTGTTGCAGGGCAACACAGAGACACACAGGACAAACAACCATGCACACACACCTAGGGGCAATTTGTAAAGGCCAATTAACCTGACAGTCATGTTTTTGGACTGTGGGAGGAAACCAGAGTACCCAGAGAAAACCCACACATGCACAAGGGGAACATGCAAACTCTATGCAGAAAGACCAGGGCTGGGAATTGAACCCAGAACCTTCTTGCTGCAAGGCAACAGCTCTACCAACTGCACCACTGTACAGCCCTGTAGTGAATGTGTGACTTTCGAAAAACTGTACAGTATATTAAGTTTTTCTGATAAAATAGTTTCTTCTTGCTTTCAGTAAAAATATATTTTTCCTCTCATAAAACTTTTTCACCATCTCCACTAACTTCCAACCCATAAATCTGCTCCTTTTCAGGTCACCAATGTTACTAAAGATAAATCAGGAGAAATGTGATTATTCAGGGTCTAAAAGAAACTCTGAACGTAGTAAATGTGTCATCAACTCTGATGATGATGTTTCTTTTCCAGTTCCTTTCTTGCCTTTTCATGGCTGACAGGAAAATCCGTTCTGTGGCGACTGGAACCGAGTTCTGGACCCAGTCTGGACTGGGATCAGGATCTGACCAAACACTGAGCTGAAGTAGGGAAACAGTCCGAGATTTTATGAGAGAATTAAATCTGGTAGATATCTGGAGACATTTAGAACCAGCTGAAATAATCTACTCATGACAATCAAGAACATATTTGACTATTTATTGATTCCAATCAAATTTCTCTCAAATGTAACTGATTGTTGCCATGGTAACATGCTACTGTCAGATCACGCTCCCTGTAGTTTAATTTATTCTAGCAACAGCAAAAGCCGAGATCATCCCACTTCCCCAAGCTGGAGATTTAGTTTAATAGTAATAAATAGATA
>NW_006801414.1:7754-10279 GCF_000485575.1 Poecilia formosa
AGATTAGTAGAAATAGTTGAAACTATTCCTCATTTCAAAGCATAAAAGGTTTAAAGATTGAAGTCTAAATATTTTGAGTAATTGAATAAGACCTAAAGTGAAATACTTAAATTAATATTGGTTTTGTAAGGACACTCAGTGGGACCCGGAAATTCAACCACACACAGGAGTAAGCAGTGAAAAAACAAGTTTAGTTAATATTCAGACTCTGGTTCAGGAAGAGTTTGTCAAACACAGCACTGAGGAGAGAGGGGAGAAGCTGGTGATGCTCAGATAACGGAGGGTATCTTTGAAATGTTCATCTCAACGGGCCTGTAGAGCAGCAGACGGGTGGAGCAGAGGAGCTGAGGGTCTGACAACAGGGAGATGCAGGAAACCAGAGGAACAGGCTTCAGTGGGAGCAATGAAGATCTGCACCAGGAGATCCAAAACATATATATTATATATTAGCTTTATACAAAGCTAATATATACTATGTTGATATAGTATGCTAGCGTTAGCTAGTGATGAATACAAGTTTGATGTAGGGCATCAGCGTTAGCTAGTAATAAATACTGAGTTCGTGTAGCACTTTGGCATTAGTTGCTAATAAGTAGTATGTTGTTATTGTGCACTAGCATTAGCTAGTGGTAAATACCATGTTGGTGTAGCGCTTTACAGCTAGCTACTGATAAATACTGAATTGGTGTAGCGCTTTGTCATGGGTTGCTAATATGTCCTATGTTGGTATTGTGCACTTGCGTTAGCTAGGGCAAATATCAGTTTGGTGGAGGGCATTAGATTTAGCTAGTGATATATACTGAGTTGTTGTAACGCTTTGGCATTAGTTGCTAACAAGTGCTATTATGGTACTGTGCGCTTGTTAGCTAGTGGTAAATACCAGTGTGGTGTAGGGTATTAGGTTAGCTAGTGATAAATACTGAGTTTGCGTAGCACTTTGGCATTAGTTCCTAATAATTACTATGTTGTTATTGTGCTACAGCATTAGGTAGTCGTGAATGCCATATTGTTGTAGCACTTCACAGCTAGGTACTGACAAATACTGAATTGGTGTAGTGCTTCGGGATTAATTGCTAATATGTGCTATGTTGGTGTTGTGTGCTAGCGTTAGCTATTGGCAAATACCAGTTTCTGGAGGGCATTGAAGTTAGCTAGTAATAAATACTGAGTTGGTGTATGACTTTGGCATTAGTTGCTAATAAGTACTATGTTGTTATTGTGCGTTAGCATTAGCTAGTTCTAAATGCCATATTGTTGTAGCGCTTCACAGCTAGCTACTGACAAATACTGAATTGGTGTAGTGTTTCAGGATTAGTTGCTAATAAATACTATGTTGTTATTGTGCTGTAGAATTAGCTAGACGTAAATGCCATGTTGTTGTAGCGCTTTACAGCTAGCTAGTGATAAATACTGAGTTGGTGTAGCGCTTTGGCATTAGTTGCTAATAAATACTATGTTGTTATTGTGCTGTAGCATTAGCTAGTGGTAAATACCAGTTTGGTGCAGTGCATTACCGTTAGCTAGTGATAAATACTGAATTGGTGTAGCGCTTTGGGATTAGTTGCTAATATGTAGTATGTTGGTATTGTGTGCTAATGTTAGCTAGTGATAAATACTGAGTTTGTGTAGCGCTTTGGCATTAGTTGCTAATAAGTACTATGTTGTTATTGTGCGCAAGCATTAGCTAGTCGTAAATGCCATGTTGCTGTAGCGCTTCACAGCTAGCTACTGACAAATACTGAATTGGTGTAGTGCTTCGGGATTAATTGCTAATATGTGCTATGTTGGTGTTGTGTGCTAGTGTTAGCTAGTGTTAAATACCAGGTTGATGTAGGGCATTAGAGTTAGCTAGTCATAAATACTGAGTTGGTGTAGCACTTTGGCATTAGTTGCTAATAAATACTATGTTGTTATTGTGCTGTAGCATTAGCTAGTGGTAAATACCAGTTTGGTGCAGTGCATTACCGTTAGCTAGTGATAAATACTGAATTGGTGTAGCGCTTTGGCATTAGTTGCTAATATGTAGTATGTTGGTATTGTGTGCTAATGTTAGCTAGTGATAAATACTGAGTTGGTGTAGCACTTTGGCATTAGTTGCTAATAAGTACTATGTTGTTATTGTGCGCAAGCATTAGCTAGTCGTAAATGCCATTTTGTTGTAGCGTTTTACAGCTAGCTACTGATAAATACCGAGGTGGTGTAGCGGTTTGGCTTTAGTTGCTAATATGTGCTATGATGTTGTTCTGCTGTAGAATTAGCTAGACGTAAGGGCTATGTTGTTGTAGCGCTTTACAGCTAGCTAGTGATAAATACTGAGTTGGTGTAGCGCTTTGGCATTAGTTGCTAATAAATACTATGTTGTTATTGTGCTGTAGCATTAGCTAGTGGTAAATACCAGTTTGGTGCAGTGCATTACCGTTAGCTAGTGATAAATACTTAATTGTTGTAGGTCTTTGGCATTAGTGGCTAATTTGTACTATGTTGGTATTCTGTCCTAGCATTAGCTAGTGGTAAATACCAGTTTG
>NW_006801415.1:0-2025 GCF_000485575.1 Poecilia formosa
GCAGCCAAACTCACCCCCTACAACATTGCAAGACTCCTGAGGTCCACATGTTTTTGGGGAACACTGGACTACACCAGTTACACCATTACAGGTGCAAAAGCTCTGACATTCTTCTCCATCCCAGAACTGTTCACCAGCTTGCCGATAGCGTCCATCATGAAAGCATCCACAGGATGTTGGAGGCACACACTGGTTACCATTGAGAACAAACCCATCATCACATTGGCACCCCTCCTGGCACCTAGTGTCACAAGTGAAGGGGAAGGAGAGGCTGGGGCAGGAAGACGGACATGAACTTCCACAGAGTTCATAATGGCTGTTTGATGGACAGGTTAGTTCTGTTTCGGGGCACAAAGTGAAAGAAGTAAAAAGTGATTAATATGTTCATTTCAAAGGCATCTCTATCAAATGTAGTTCCAGAACTTACCACAGCCTGTTGCATTCCTCCACTGTCCCAGGGATACACTGTTATGTTGACACATCAGTGCATAATCTCGTAGGACCTCACATAGAGTTGATGCTGGATCACTGGAGCCCTGGAGGATTTCTACACATGCATCTACCTGCTGCCATGGGTTCACTGCAGCCCAACATGATGTAAATGGTCCATTGTGTGAAGTAAGAACTCCACAGTACTCAGTGGAATTGAAATTAGTTGCAGAGTTACGAGGTCTGTTTTCCACGCAGTGATCTGCCAGGGAGCCATCTCGCCAACTGTCCCCAAACACCTGGGAGTCACTGACCAGAGTGCCATTGGGTGTACGGAAATCATCATGTTGGTCAGCATTGTAGTTTCCACAAAGTCCACCTANGGTGCTGGATCCACCTCCTCGTGGCAGAAGCTGAAGGGGCCGTCAGCTGCCTGAATCACCTCACACTGGGCCCTGGCCGATCGGTCATTGTTGCATTGTGGACATGAAGAGCCACAGCCGTCACTACAGGTGTAGTTCCCAGGAACCTTCCAAGCTGCTCCAAAAGCATCTGCTGAGTTGGACAATGCTCCACTTGGGGTGTGGAAGTCATCATTTGGATTTCCATTGAAGTTTCCACAAAGTCCACACATGTTTCCTCTGATGAAGAGAAGATAGACTGAATCAAAGTTTATACACTTAAATAACAATGGCACAGTCGTACAGGCAAGAAAACACAATGTGCTACAAAAGAAATGAAAAATCAATCTAGCTCAGTTCATTTTAAGTCAGGAGCTATTTAATTTTTAACTATGGCTGTGTAATATCCTTGCTAGCTAATACCATTAGCTTTTAGCAATACCCAAATACAATGATTTTCAAATAATATATACTTTATTGATCCCAGAATTTGTACATTTTGAGGCAGTGGTAGCATGGCATTCGAAACATTCAGAAAGAGACAAATATACTCATCACAAAATATCTTCATTTCTATACAACAAAACAGCCTTAACTAAAATTTTATATACATATATTGTGCAAATTCAAAATGGGATTGAACAGAGTATGAGACTTAAGTGTAAGCTGTGTGGAAGAGTAGAAAGATTACCTGTATCTTGGGGGGACAGAAATGGACACTGTGCTACTTCCATCATACATGACGCTCAGTCCAAACTCTGCTTTGACAAACGTTTGAAATCCACTTCCAAAAATTGACAGGCTTCCATTGAGGACAATTGGAAGGTTTCTTGTGATTCCATTCACCTGTGAAGAAGAAAAGTATTTCATGGAAGAAGCACAATTTATTTTCTTGTATGATTACAGATGCAAATAATGCTGCAGTAATTTCTAAATTACTTTATAGTTCTAACCATCTTCAGCAATCTTCTATCAGAAAAAATTTGCTTACCTTCACGGTACCCCTGTTGCCTCTCGACATACGGAGTTGAAAGCCCAAAACTTCAACAGAGACTTCAGCCGTGATAGAAACTGGCAGCCCAAACCACGGTTCATTCTTTGCTTTCACAGAAAACTGATGAAGGTCCACAGTGTCATTGCAAACTGTTGCCAGAACATAGCGGCAGGTTCCCTGGAAGTCGTAGGCCTTGCCATC
>NW_006801415.1:3025-10148 GCF_000485575.1 Poecilia formosa
GCGACATGCTCCTGGGTACTGGTACATCACTCCATCAAATGTATGATATGATCCTGGGCCTCTGATCCAACATGTTGCAAAGCTGTTTGGTGTGCACCCTCTTACTCCATCCTCCACCCTGCAGGACTCATGTTGACCACAGCTGTGAGAGCTGCAAGTCATGGAGCCATAGCTACATGTACAGCGCCTCCCACAGTCTGCATCCAGTATGACAGTTTCTCCTGAGCGGTAGTAGTGACCCTCAAAGCTGCAGCCACAGTCAGCATGAGGGACACAGACCCCTCCACTCAGGAGGTAGCCTGAATTGCAGACACAGCTCTCTTGATCAGGAAGGGGGCAGTTGTAGGTGGAATTGGGGTTGACACATGTAGGTGGACATCCTGTACCCTGGGCCTCATAGTGGCTATTGGCTGGGCAGGGGATTTCTAAATACAAGAAACATTTATTCTCAAACTTTGAATATTTAACACCACTTGCATTTCAAAACAATTGCAAATGACTGGCAGACATACCACATAAGCCAGGACGCCTCCAGCTTTGTGGCTGGATCCCATTTTGTTGACACTGACTTGAGTAGACATTTAGGGCTTGGCACAGAATGGGCTGATACCCTCCGCCGACACAGAGATCATACACACAACTATCTACAAAAGATCCTGGAGGGAGGTGTTGATGGCATCCAGCAAATGGTCCTGTGCTGTTCTCCAGAATACCACAGTGGGCAGAGTTTCTGTACAGTGCTGTCTGAGCTGCTGTGCAGCCGGCACAGGCTAGACCTGAACACTGAACATCACAGCCAGGCTCATCATCTCCGGATACTTTCCAGCTGTTGGCAAAAACCACATCAGAGCTCACCACTTGACCTTGGCGGGTTCGAAAATCATCTTCAGGGTGATTGTTGAAGTTTCCACAGAGTCCACATGTGCTATTTTGGTAAGTGTAGGGCACAGTGATCCGGACATATGAAGACATGTCATAAGATACCATCAGGCCAAAGTCAGTGCTGACGATCACAGAGAAACCTGACTGATAAACCTGGATAGAGCCGTTTCTGAGGGAAAATGGAGCTGTTGCAAAACTTCCATTAACCTGTAAGGATGGCAACAATAAAGTAGTTACTAGACAAAACAAAAGTCAGAGTCTATGTTAAGCCCAGTTCACATTACACAATTTTAGAATTGTAGGCCTATTTTCAATACCTGAGACCACATAATAGGCAACAGAATATCATAGATATAATTGGTTTGATTGGGTTCAGTCATGTGGTATATAGCCACACTGCAAGAGGAGTGTGGATTCCAGAAATAATCTGATATTCAGATTCCAGAAAGAAAATCCTGTAAAAACAAACTGCATCACATGTGAGCGAACTATATTGGCGGACAAGCACACTCGCTGCCATGATCGGGCCAAGACAATCCAACATGTTGAATATGTCCAATTTTAGATCGGAGCGGCCCCATCGTTCTAACGACTGAACCCAATCACTTGTAACCCACCACACACTACGGGATTATTGGTTACAATTATCGCAAGCAACAATCTTGGATTGCTGAGCATTCAATCTAAGATTGTCGTAAGGGGAAAATTGGGGCAAAAACTCGTGTAGTGTGAACTGGGCTTTACAGGAAGTGAGAAAGTCCTGTTACCTTGGCCTGACCCTCATGTCCTTTAACAAGCTCAATAGTTTCATTATGGACAAAGACTTTGACCAATCTTGTCCATGAAACACGAGTGCTGCCACGATGCTCGTTCTTCCCCTCCACTCTATAGTAGGGCAGTCCGTTCTGACACTGCTCTGACAGAACGTAAGTGCATGTGCCTTGAAAGTGAAACACTGATTCGTCAAAGGTGTAGTAATGTGGATCTCCGCTGACGGTGCAGGTTCGTCTTTGCACCGTCTGGCAGGAGTACTGAAAGGCACCTGGCCGACAGATTTGGGAAAAGGAGCAGGGATTGCTGGAGCATTGCAGCCCTTGGTTGGTGCAGGTGCACTTCTGTGCACATGTGCTGTCACTCCAGAAAGAGTCGCCAAGTTGAACAGGTAGATCTTAAAAAATAACAAACCCCCCAAAAAACAGAACAAAGCTTAACATTTTTTTACAGTCAAGATTTCTCTCAAAATCTCATCTCAACAGTTCAGAAAATACTCAGAAACCTTTTTTGAAAATGTTCTAAACATCCTCCTAATGCTCTCTTGCAGTTATTTTACTCCATATTACCAACTAAATTCCCATGGTAAACAGAAGTACGACCTTACTAATCCTATTTCTTGTTCATTCAATGGAGGTATCCATGTGATAAGGGGTCCATTGGTGCAGGACTAGTAGTCTTACCATTGAAAGTGCAGCCTCTTGATCCATGATCCAGTCGGAAAGCCCAGCGACCAGGTACATTGACGTTACTGTTGAGGCGGAAAACTGAGTAATTGCCTGAAGCGTTACTGGAGAAGGATCCAGGAACAGAGAGATGGTGAGGGGAATTAATTGTGTCGTATCCAACCTGGGATAATAAAACACACAGAATTGTATTTAATATCTGCATAGTTTAAACTAATCTTTGTATTTGCATCTAAAGTGAAGAATTGAACAGTAAATAAGATTTAAAATTGTATAACATGATTATACGTGCTCTAACCTGTATGTTCCATTTGTTTGGGGATATATTTCCATAGTTCATCAGCACAAAGGAGGACTGGCCTCCAGAGATCAAGACAGCCTGGACTGTTGTTCGCTGAAAAAAATAAATTTCTTACTTTTGTTGTATGGTATTTAGACAAAAGCATACCCATCATACATTTCAAAGAGAAGAAAACTTACTGAATTCTCTTGTTGCCAATATGGCATTTCATGCCAAGTTGCAACAAACACCCAGCTTGCAGTAAAGTTTAATTGTGGGAAGTGATTATTAATGTCCTCTGTTGCTTGATTGAGGATGTTGCCACTTGTATATTGTTTATAGTAGACCAGACCAGTTTGTCTGTTGTCAAAATCAGTCCAGAACGGAGCAATTATGTCCCAGGTTGAATACATTGGAAATCTTTGAGGTATGTACATAGACCATGGATTATTAAAGGTCATATGTCCATTATGGTTCACCTAATGAAAACAAGGGAAAATGTTTTTCATCATCTGTCAAATTAGTAAGTGTTTTTTAATTTAACATGGAGGCCAATTTTACATACATAAATCTGATTATATTGTTTTCCGAAATACACAAAAGGTTGTTGTAGGACAATCCGAGGGGAGCTTCCATCGAGAGCTGGTTGAGTTGTGTTTCCAGAAATTGGGTAGAGCGGTCCTACAAAAAGCACAGATTTCATTAGACAAATATAAAACAGAAGCACAGTAGAAATTTGTTTGTGTTGAAGTGTCCTTTGGCTGAAAATGCTTAGGATCTAACCACTTATCGCACCATGTTTTAATTAAGGAACCCTAGACATGATCCCTAGAAATGAGGCAGCTCTTAATGTTAATTCAATATTTCAAAGCATGTAAAACAAAAGATTAAGAAGGTGTTGCCCTTACTGAAGCTTTCATTGTCGTGTATAGGAGGATGCTCATCAGAAAAGCAACTGTAGAGACCGTCTTTCTTACCACACCACTCATACTCTGCACAGTCCAGCTGTTCACAGGGGTCAATCTCAGCTGAATCAAATATATCAGAAAACAACATTTCAAACCATAAACATTACATACGACCAATCAGTAGCTCATTGTCCTGATATTTAGCAAAACAGACATACCACAACGCAAAGGAGAGCGCCAGTCAGGAATGCTTAGACCTAAATTGGTGCAGGTTTTCTCATAAGCAGAGACGGCAGAACATAGCATGCCATTGGCTGATGTGTAGAGACAGAGATCATAAACACAGGAAGTGAGAAAGGGTTGTGGATCAGAATGCAGGTGACAAGAACTGAATGGGCCGCTGGTGTTGGTGATGACTCTGCAGAGTTCTGTGTATTCTTCTGTGAAGCGGCAGTCACTTAGTCCATCGCCACTACTTTCATCAGTGGATCCGCATCTAGAAAAGTCGTTGGACATTTAAAAGATTTTAGAGTCAGTAGAATTTTGAAGAAAAATGTGCAATTGCTGAAAATGTATCAGGTAAATGTAGACAAATGCAGTCTGAGCTCACCCTGCTTCGCTTGTGTCAGATTTCCAACTGTGGCCAAACTGGTTGTCGTTTTTGGCCAAAGTACCGTTGGGTAAAACTTTGTCGTCAGTGGGATCACCATTGAAGTTCCCACACATTCCACTGACTCTGTTCTGGTAGTTGCGGCCCATCCTGACCAGTAAAGTACTAGAGCCATCAAACTGGACTACAACATCGACAGCATCAAACACTATGTAACTTCCCTGCCTCATCACCTGACCAAACATTCCTGCAGTCGTGGGAAGAGAAACCTCAGCTCCATTTACCTGTTATGATGAGAGTTCAGAGAATAAGACCAAAGGTTTTAGCACAACAACACTTGTTTTTCTTCCAGCATTTAAAATAAAGCTTACCTTCACTCTCTTGTAAGGTCCGAGCCTGACATGAACACTCTCTGGAGGATTTGAGAGGTATATATCAACTGATGACACGAAAGAAACAAGGTTGTTTCCTCTGTGTTTGTTGGTGGCCACAACTTTGTACTGAGTTTCATTGTTGTGTCTCAAACTCTCAGTGATGATGTAAGAGCATGATCCCTGAAAATGAGCCAAGGCTCCATCAAAGGTGATGTAATGTGGGTCACCCCATACTGTACAGGTAGACATGGCGTCATAACAGCCCAGATGGCCATCTCTGATGGTGCACTCTTGTGCAGGAGTGCATGATGAGGGACTGCAGATCAGGACATTGGGCGCTTGACATTCACACCGTTGGGAACAACCGTCTGTCCAAAAGGACTCACCAGCCTGCAAGATAAGAAAAAAGTGGAAGTATTAAGTTATGTGACAATATTAAGAAGAACTGAATCTTGAGGTAATAAGGAATGGACTACTGCCATGCTTCTTCTCCAGTTCAAATCATATTTGTAAAACTACAACATGCAGAACCTGATTCATCATCCACCCTAGCCAAGTTTCCACTCCTTCCTGTCAGTTAAGGCTTTTGTTAATTACTGAAGGCATTTCCAGTCTGGGTACTAAACAAAAGTGTGAGATGATTTATATAACCTGTCCTACTTGATTTTTGTTTCAAAAGGACATACCACCCAAATAGTTACAGTGCAATTAAAGTAAATGTGCTTGTGCTATTTGCATATTTATAGAAAATTCAAAAGGTAAGTTGAAATAGACTGAATTTCAGTGCTTTTCAAGGCCATGTAAAGAACTTTATACTATCACCACATTCATCCAATCATACTCGCCATCGTGTACACTTTCATAAACCAAGTCACAAATCGGTAGAAAGCTAATGATGCATGGGCTCATTGACATGTAATGGATTGAAGCTAGAATCAAACCCACAACCTTCAAACCTTCTGGCAGATTTGAATATATATTCATACCATATATTGTCATTTTATTTGTAAAGCGCAACAGTCCATTATCTGTTGGATTGCATTTAGAAACTACATTTACACCTTTGGCTGTTTCTTGACCAACGGCTCCTTCCTCTCTGAGTGGTCTGTAAGTCGTTGTAGGCTCAGGGCTCAATCCATTTCAGATATTGACTCTCACACCAGCTTCATCCAGCTTTCCTCTCAGTCACCAGGATTGTTTTATTCATTTATTAGTTTGGTGTGGGGTATTTGGCATGTGGACATTTTGAACAAAACTCTCTGAGGTAGAATCATCCTGAACAGTACAATTGTTAGATATGCCTATAACTTTTTTAATTATATATAACTGTTCGAACAGGTGAACGTGACGCTTTTAGACACCTAGAAATTGTATCCAAAGATAAGCCAACACAAAAGCTCATAATATCTTGATATATTGACTGTTTTTGATTTTGCTGTGATGTCATACAGAAAAGGAATTATGTTTGAGTTTGTTGCCTTCGAATTCAACACCTCAAATGATTTTTAGTTCATCAAAGCCACCGTGGAACTGTTGTTTAGGTTGTTCTGACTTTTTGAGCCAATAGATGAAGAATAAAGTAACCTGAGATGACCTACATTAAAGTAGAATCCATCATGCTGGCAGCCACAACTTTCCACAGGGACACAGTTTGATCCACTCCTGGAAAAACCTTCATCACAGAAACATCCCTCAGAGCAAACATGGTCACAGGCAGCATCGATGCTGCTGGCACAGCTGTGGCCACAGTCTGTTCCACACAGCTCATAATGACTGTTGGCTGGGCACTCAATACCTGTATACATGATAAGATAAAGGATGACAAGTTGGTTAAAACAAGTTCAAACATAGTAGATGACACATTTTGAGAGATTTGAGGACAACACTTGCTCAATTGATAGCACACTGCCTTCCATACTCACTGCAAGTGGTGTTTTGCCTCCAAGGGTAGACTCGGACATTAGCAGACTGACAGACACTGACGTACGTCTCTAGAGCCCTGCACAGAAGATCACTGCCTCGATTTCCCGACACACAGACATCAAAGACACAGTCACTGAAATACGGTGCTGGATCCACCTCCTCGTGGCAGAAGCTGAAGGGGCCATCAGCTGCCTGAATCACCTCACACTGAGCCCTGGCCGATCGATCATCATTGCATTGTGCACATGAAGAGCCACAGCCGTCACTACAGGTGTAGTTCCCAGGAATCTTCCAAGCTGCTCCAAAAACATCTGCTGAGTTGGACGATGATCCACTTGGGGTGTGGAAGTCATCATTTGGATTTCCATTGAAGTTTCCACAAAGTCCACACATATTTCCTCTGATGAAGATAAGAAAGACTGAATCAAAGTTTATACACTTCAATATCAATGGCACAGACAAGCAATAAATGAAAAAAAAAAACAGCCTCTATATTTTAGATGAAACAGTTTTATCTCAAAATACATATAAATATTTGGTCTAATTAGCAATGATGATATACTTATGTAACAGCAAATTTAAGCTCAAGTATATAGGCTACCTGTATTTTGGGGGTATAGAAATGGAAACTGTGCTACTTCCATCATATATGACACTCAGTCCAAACTCTGCGTTGACAAATGTTTGAG
>NW_006801416.1:0-2471 GCF_000485575.1 Poecilia formosa
TCGTTTTTTGACGTCACATTTAGTATGTGTCATTTTATCTCATTTTTTACATCATAGTTAGTATGTGTCATTTTGTTTATTTTTTGACATCATAGTTTAGTTTGTGCCATTTTGGTCGTTTTTTGACGTCACATTTAGTATGTGTCATTTTATCTCATTTTTTACATCATAATTTAGTATGTGTCATTTTTTCTCATTTTTTACATCATAATTTAGTGTGTGTCATTTTTTCCTCATTTTTGACATCATAGTATGTGTCATTTTGGTTGTTTTTTGAACAAAATGACACATACTAAATGTCATCTTTAGTATGCGACCAAAATGTCACATACAAAAGTATGTGACATTTTGGTCATTTTTTCCACATACTAGTTTAGTATGTGTCATCTTAGCTCATTTTTGACGTCATGACGTCGAATATGTCCAAAAATGACAAACTATACTATGATGTCAGAAATGTCCAAGAAATGACATTTTCGACATCATAGTCGAAAATGACTATGATGTCATTTTCGACTATGATGTCGAAAATGACAAGTCATAGTGTGTCATTTTTTGGACATTTCTGAAGTCATAGTTTACTATGATTTTGGAAATATCAAAAAAAAGTGACACTTTTTGGACATTTTCGACGTCATAGTTTACTACATACATACATATAGTTTTCTGTCGACATCATAGCATAGTGTGTCATTTTTTGGACATTTTTGAAATCACCGTAAACTGTCGAAAATGTCATAAAAATTGCACTTTTTGGGATATTTTGCGACATAGTAAACTGATGTCGAAAATGTCCAAAAAGTGACATTTTAGGACATAATATATCACTTTTAGGACATTTTCGACATCATATCGAACATGTACTAAAAATGACTTTTTTGACATTGCGTAGTATGTCATTTTCGACGTCATGCAGGAATGTCTTGTAAGTGAAATAATCTGCCAGTGAACTAGAATTTTCTGTTACTCAAAAAATATCCTCTTGCTGAAAACTCACCTGTATGTTAGTTTTGTCCTTTTCAAAGGTCACAAGATTTGAGCCAGATACTAGACCAAAAATGTTGTAAAATTTTGTTCTTGCTGTTACTGTGGGATTAACCGTAGACTAATTTACAACCAGTTCACCAAGTCTAATATATGTAAAAATTCTTTCCACGTCTGCAGATGATGAAGGCACAGATGTAGATCAGAACATTCTAGATGCTCTTCTCTTCAACACCTCTCGTATCGGGCACGGCTTTGCTCTGGCACACCACCCTCTCGCCAAAGAGCTTTCCAGGAAGAGGAACGTAGCTGTGGAGCTTTGCCCAATCTCTAACCAGGTATCCTGTCAGAGCTGCTGGATGAGAAGGACATGTTTGTTTCTATGGTGAAACCATCTGGGTTTGTGACTCCTGTGCAGGTGCTGAAGCTGGTGTCGGATATGAGGAACCACCCTGCAGCCGTTCTGATGTCCGAGGGTCACCCTCTGGTGATCAGCTCAGACGATCCCGCTCTCTTCGGCTCAACTGGACTCTCCTACGACTTTTACGAAGCTTTTGTAGGAATCGGAGGTCTGAAGGCAAATCTGGGCACCCTGAAAGAGCTGTCCGCCAACTCCATCAGGTCAGTTCATGATGCTCAAGGGATGTTTTTTTTTTTTTTTACAGTCGTCCATAATAATTTGAATGAAATCACATTTAACACGTTTTTCTTTCACTTTTTATTTTTACAATTTGTAGATAAATTTACAGAGATTGCAAATACCCATATTTGGGTTCACAGAAAAGAACCCAGATAATGGATTTAGATAAATATTTGTCATGTTTGAATTGCTGCAGAGTATTTGTTAGATGAAATCTCCTGTTTTGGTGTTTGTTAGCTTTCAGTCGTCTCTTGTCATTGATGTGAAGGAACAGAGGATTTTCTGCTTTTATGTAGTTGCTGGGACCATCACACACAAAATCATTATTCTTTCACATCAGTGACAAGAGACGACTGAAGGAAGCTAACAAACACCAAACAAAACAGGTGATTTCATCTTTCTAACAGTCACATAGTGAGAATCAGTCACTATGTGACTACTCATGAGTACATGAGTAGAAGTCGAGTCAACTTCTACTCATAGAAGTTGACATGACTTCTACATGAGAAGTTGAGTCAACTTCTACATGAGTAGAAGTTGACATGACTTCTACATAGAAGTTGACTTCTACTCATGTAGAAGTTGAGTCAACTTCTACATAGAAGTTGACTTCTACTCATATAGAAGTCAACTTCTACTCATGAGTAGAAGTCATGTCAACTTCTACTCATGTAGAAGTCATGTCAACTTCTGAGTAGAAGTCGACTTCTACATGAGTAGAAGTTGACTTCTACTCATGTAGAAGTCAACTTCTACATGAGTACTCATGAGTACTCATGAGTAGAAGTTGACATGACTTCTACTCATGAGTAGAAGTCATGTCAACTTCTACATGAGTAGAAGTCCT
>NW_006801416.1:3471-10080 GCF_000485575.1 Poecilia formosa
AGAAGTCCTACTCATGTAGAAGTCATGTCAACTTCTATGAGTAGAAGTTGACTTCTACTCATGTAGAAGTCAACTTCTACTCATGAGTAGAAGTCCAGTCAACTTCTACATGAGTAGAAGTTGACTGGACTTCTACTCCTGTCAACCTAAAGACTCTAGATATACAGCAACTTAAGATAATTTTTTACATCTGTCCTGAGTTTTAAAGTCATCTCTGTTTGCAGGTACAGCTCGCTGCCAGATCATCTTAAGAACAGAGCTTTCGCCATGTGGCAAAACAAATGGGACACCTTCATCTCTGATAATTCATGACTGTCCAATCATAACTGATCCTGTTTGACTTGAACTATAATAAAAAATCCCAGGATGTTGCCTGGTCTAGTGGAGCACTGTCCTTACAGGTCACAGTACCTGTTTCTCTGAATTAATGTGCCGTTTCTGTGCCGTAATCACATGTTGTATCGTCCATCTCTGACCGCTGCACTGCTGGAGAACCAGTCTGGGGTACAAGTCTCCCAGCACTACTTCCAGGCATCTCTTAGTGTCTCTGTTCTGGATCTGTCCTCCCTGTGAATAAAATTATTTTATCTTTAACTTCCCTCCAGAAAAAAAACACTTTGTGTTGCATATTTAGATTGAAATTGTTTTTACCTGTTTGAAGTCCCAAAACATGTGGAGTTTCTTCTGCTGGGCCAGGTTGCACTGGTACAGTCCTGGTGAAACTCCTGAACCAGGATCCACCAGACAGTTGTTGCTGCTGTATTTGTGTGATTGGATCCCACCGATGTAAAGTTTTCCGTCAGTGAGGTAATAACAGTGCTGAGAGACAGAAAAACAAAATCAAGAAGCAAGAAGCAAAAGTCTGAATGTTGTGAGCTGCTGAGCGTTACCTGAGAGGAGAAGAAGTGGCATCCATAGAGGATGGGTGTGGAGCCAGGAGCCGGGCCCTGATCCACACACTCAGCGGGCCAGCGGTCATTAATCAGCTGCACACAAAAAACAAACATAATAAAATGTTTCATGTAGTTCTGTGGAGGCCACCAGTAACCAGTACTGATTACTGGTGCTAGCTTTTTAGCATATATAATGGGTAAGTTCAAATTTATCGGCAGTAAAGTTTCACAACCCCCCCACCCCCTCAATTTTTAGATTAATCTCAAAATTTTAAAAGTCAATGTTCAACTTCTTTTCTATCTATAATGATGATAGTGTAAAAACCCAAAAGCCACAAGTAGACCAGAGACATTTTTACAATTTGTGCTGAGCTTGGTTGTAAAATGGCAAATCATCTCCTATGAAATGTTTAGGCTAGAAGGCTAGAAATAGACTGCTACTAAAGATTTTTCAGTCTGGTAACTTTAGATCCTGGCAGGAGAAGGGAATTTGCTGATTGGAGCACTGCTACAAAAAGCAAGTATTTATGTCACTACAGCAGTTAAAAGAAGTTTAAACTGACAAGATTTCCTTGGCTATCTCCAACTTCAGACTTCATAAGAGCTAATCAGAAAGGAAGTTGGAAGCTACCATCTATGTCTCCCGTTGAGGAAATGTGTCATGCCAGTTGGCCGTTATGTAAAATCATTTCAAGGGTGTATACAGCACTCATGTCAACTTTAGCTATAAATGGGATGGATAGTTCCAGAATCAAATGGGAAAAGGATTTGGGAATATCTATTGAGAGGCAATTATGGAATAATTTGTGCAGAGAAGGTTTCACATCTACTCTAAATGCTCAATTTAGACTAGTACAATTTAATTTTACACATCAGTTATATGTCACCCCACAAAAATTACATAAATATAATTCCAATATATCTCCTCTTTGTTTTAGATGTGGCATGGAGGAAGGAACATTCCTCCATGCCACCTGGCATTGCTGTAAATTGCAGGGTTTTTGGAAAGGGGTTTGTGAAACGTTATCAGACATTCAGCATCATGATTCCAATTGACCCAGAGATCTGTCTATTGGGGAACTTTACAAATTCCAATTTATAGACAGTCTGTGACAAGAAACTTACAGAAATCCTTTTGGCAATTGCTAAGAAATGTATTACAACAAAATGGAAATCAGACTCCCCCCTCCAAATTAAAATGTGGCTTTGTGAGATTAATAGCTGTGTGACACTAGAAAAAATAACCTACTGGATGCAGAATAGAGGCAAGACTTTTTATAAAATATGGCAGCCTTTTTTAAGTTATATGCAAAATCTACCAGCACATTGGATTGATTGATGATCCTGTAATCGAGCTGGACTCGACAAGATTTATGAGCGAATCTGATACCATCTATGTCTCAATCCATTTCCGATTCATATACATTTTATTTCATCCCTATAGATTACCCACCCCCGTCCAGTCCTTCTTAGGTTGTTGCGTTATATTATTGTAAATGTATTTTACTTTCAATATGTCTCATTGTTTGAATTGTGCTTCATTGTGTACCAGTTTTGTCCCATTAGTTTATACCTGCGATGTTACTACTAAAAATCCAAAATAAAATATTCTTAAAAAAAAACAAAAAAACCCATCTCCTATATTTCTATTTTTTTTTCTGGCTTGTATTTGATTTGTTTTGTGGTTTTCCCAACCACAGGCCTTATATTCAGGTAAAATACTGTCTGCTGATAACTACTCCACAGAACCCCATCTCAAAAATATCACACCGTTTCCTTTAGCTGCCATTATAACTTAGCAGTAACTAATTGGCACATCAAGACCCTGTGTGAGGATTTAAAAGCCCAGTGTTTTTAACTCACAGCTCCGTAGCCCAGCAGGTCCTGCAGCAGTTCCAGCATGGGGTAAACATTATCCAGGTACCACTGGAAGGGTTTACACTTCAGCCTCTCCCTCAGCTTCTTCCTCTCAGAAACATCCCCGATGTCAATTCCATGATTCTGTTGGAGAACACATTCAATAAGATCACATGAGGCCGTTTTCTGGTTCATTAAACTCTTTTGTGGCCTTTCCTAAACCCTAATCGGATTATTTTTGATGACTAAAGATTGAACTCATGTTAGTAATAATGTGGCGTCTCGTCTGACCCCGATGGGGAGGTTCCAGGCCACTTCCACGTTGTATTTGTAGTCGTCCATCCAGACCTCTGCCACCCTCAGGGCGTTGCGTCTCACCAAGGCGCTCAGGTCCGGGGCGTAGGGCTTATGAAAGCGTTCGATGTGAGCGACTTTGGAGCAGGGAATGACCTCTATGCTGCCTCCACACAGCCACACCTGCCAAAACACAAACTCACTTTAAAACAGTCAAAGAAAGGCAAAACAAGAGTCTAAAACACACTTTTAATATTAATAATTCTTCACTAATAAGCTGGAAAGTTGTTTGTTCCAGAAACCACCACTAGGGGGCAGATGACTGAATTAATCTCATAAGTTAAAAATGAAAAATACCAATTTAATGTATTCAATTTTCTTTTAATTACTTTTTATATCTCTAATATTTGTACATTACTTTTATTATTTAACTGTCATCCTTTTTTTCCATTTTTGTGGTAAAATAAATTAGAAACAAATATTGAATTGTCAAAAATAAATTACAGAAAATTCTAAAATGAATATCAAATCAGCTAAATTGTAAATGTAAAATTAGAGGCTAAAGTGATTTTTTTTTTTACTAAAATATTTTTTTCCCTACATCATTCCAAAGTACAAATCTAGTAATATTTGTTTACTATCTAAATGTATTAAAATTGATTCCATATATCCACTTTAATGTGGCAGGGACAAATTACTGAGCTAAATAAATAAATGGAACAGCAATATTGTCATTTTATATATAACAAAACCAACACTTGTAACATATAAAAGACGAGTCTAAACCATTTAATTGTGTTTCTTTTTGGTTCTGAGTTCATTTTAAATCTCACCCGGATGCCCAGCTCCACGTTTTCACCTCCGTATGTCTTCATCCCGCCATCAAGGCTTCCGATCTCTCCAAAAAACTTCCGATCTGCAACTAGTATTCCCATGACGGACGGACTCCTGGTGGGACCAGGAAACAGATCAAACACTGAAAGTGACTACTGATAAGTCAATATACAACAACAGATGAATCAAATCTTAAAGGCTCCATCTGGTGCCACCTAGTGGCTGACATTCTAAGTGGCGAAGACAGTGAAGCATTGATTTAAATACTTTACATGCAGCCTAGAGATTAGTTCTGCAATTATTTTAAGACTAAACGCTTATGCATTATGTAAATGTAAAGCTGTTTAATTTAAAATAAAATAAAATTTAAAATAAAAAAATTTTCTTCCAGATGAGAATATACACGTCTTTTTCAACATTAAAAACTCTAAAGAACTGCATAAGAGTAGTTCTGGCTTCTTCTGTCTGACAGGACTTTAATAGAATCTGTTTCTCGCTTACTTGTGGAGTTCCTCAGGGATCTATTCTGGGGTCAATGTGTTTATATGTTACCTTCAGCTTTAGTTTCCTAAAACAAATAGTCACCTTCCTGAAATAATGTCCCAAATCACATTTTTGGCAAAAAATATACTTAAACCATTATTTTAGAAAGTAAAATAACTACCATTGGCTGAAGAGGCACTCTCTCTCTTCTTTAAAACATGACTTTGATGCTAGTTTTGACAACACTCCCAATTTTAACATCTTTTTATACCCCTGTCCTGTGGGGTCACATTTAACCAATAACACCAAGCTGATTTAAGACTTCAAAGGATAAATATTCCCTGCACAAAATGTCCTGCAGCAGGCTTTCTGTCAATAGTGCTTTGTGTGCTTCTCTTTAACCTGTTTGTTTCCCCGTCATGGACGCTCTCCTTCACCAGAACACAAACCGGTACATAGCAACAACAACATTTTACAGCAATTAAGCCAAACACTGAGCTGGTTGTCCAACATGCTGTGAAAAATGAACCAATGCTGACAGTGAAGTAATCAGGACCAAGTGTGAAATGTCATTATAATCTCATTATAGCAAGTTATAAATATGCCAAACAATTAACCTCCTTAAAACAAACCTGTTTAGCCACAAATAAACGACAACATTAAGTCACTGCTATAGCTGCAACCGAAGTAAATGTAAACCAAATCCATGACATTTTTATTTTTGCAAAGTGAAGATGAGGCACAAAGAGAGATATTTGTAAATATTAAAAAGGAGAAGTTTGAGTTGAGCTTCTGGTTTAGAGCAGGAAGATATGGGGGGTTCAAATAAAGAATAGGAGAAATTGGAAACAAACAATGATAAAACAGTAAAATGTAACACTGTGAACTCAGTTTCATTTCATATGAAAAATCTGAATGTTATTAAAGTTTTGCCAGAATGTATTGATAAACCCCACTAAACTGTTAAAATATCAATAAATAGCTGTTTGTCTCAACATTCAGTAAGTGTTTCTTAAAATGAAATAAATTTGAACATCTTCTCCATCCAGGATTTTGTGATTGTTTTTGTGGGGTTTTTTTTGCAATCAAAATCAAAGATGTTTTGGTGCAAAATTAGAAATATTTGTAAGGAATGTTTATGTTAAATGTGACTTTTTATTACTCGCTGCATTGATCACTTAAACTCAATGTTTGTTTGTTTTTTTTTTACCAATTTTGTAGATTTGTGAAAAACTAGAGGGACTTATTGATGTAATTTAGAACCTAGAGGGCCCCATAAAAAGCTACGGTAGGCCAGATTTGGCTCCCAGGCCTTGAGTTTGACACATGTGCTATAAACTATAAACCAAGCATAAACAGTGTGGGCTTTCTAACAAATATGACTGAAGTGACTCTTACTTGCCAGGTTGGGATTCATCCTTCAAGGCGTACCACTCGGGTCTGAATGCCTCATACCTGCACCATAAGGCCCAGTCAAAGCCATCAGCATTGGCCATATAAGGAATCACTATCAGGTCGTCAAAGTCGACTTTATCAAAAACTGGTGTCAGTATCACAGTGCGGTCCTCTTTAATCCGAGCCAGCAGGGGTTCTGCCCTGCAATCAGAAAGCTGTTTTACTAGAACATTAAAAATAAGATGGAAAACTTCAGAATGCAAAGTCCTTCTACCAACCACTGAACATGGACCTCTATGTGTGCATCCAAGATGGCCACCACATCTCCCACTGCAGCTTTCCACCCCGTCAGTCTGGCCTGGGTCAGGCCGAGCTGCTCAGAGTGCCTAATCTTCTTCACCAGACCGGGCCGCTCCTCATGGATGGAGCTAATGTACAAGTCCAGCTTGTCCAATAAATCATCTGCAACAAAATAAAAACAAAAACCTTCTGAGGAGGAGATTCCATCTTCTCACATTTAGGGGAAATAAGGATGAACATTATCCAAACGCCCAAAAATTCCAGAGGCATTTATAGGTCCTGTTTAAGCTAGGAACCCTTAGTGAAATTTAAAACGATATATGAAACACTTAATTCCCATAAACAGAGAGACTTTCATACAAAAGTCCTGTCATTCTTGAATGAATGCTAAAACTTCACTGCATGAATTGTATTAACTCATAAGTAGACCTCAAAATTAACGGTGCTTAATTGGCGTCATGTTTTTTTCCATCCTGTTACGTTCTTTTCTGTTACCCCCTTTTCTGGCTTATTATCCTCACCTTTGTAGCACAGCAGTCATTTTTGTTTGAGA
>NW_006801417.1:0-2144 GCF_000485575.1 Poecilia formosa
GTCTGTGTGTGTGTGTGTGTGTGTGTGTGTGTGTGTGCGTGTCTGTGTGTGTGTGTGTGTGTTTTTTTTTTAAATTTTAGTTCGATTTATGTATTTTTCCACGGCTCAGCTGGTTATTGAGCAGCGGAGCGGGGGCAGGGGGGAGAGGAGGATGAGGCGGGGGGGTTGCGCTTCTATGCACCACAAACCTGGAACAAACCTCCATAAAAGTAAAACTACTGAAACACTGAGTTCCAATCCCCCTCTTTTCAAAGCCCCTTAAGCTCATATTATAGATTTTAATGTAAAAATAATGTTTTCTGTGTTTCTGGTGTGCTTTTATTTTGGATGATGACTTAATTTAATTCCCTTTTTCTTGTCGTTTTCCCATTCAGCGCACCTCGGACTGTCTCCTCCGGCTTTTCTTAAAACCCTCGGACAACACACAGCTCTGGCTCCGTGTCGAAACCGTCAGAAAAGTGAGTACAGGACCACCTGATGAGTGAGTTCTTTTTTTTTTCTTTATGATTGACCTCCTCTCGTCCTGTAAAAGAACAAAACACTCAGTGCCTTTAAATCTCAACCCGTCTTTTCAGAGTTGCTTTTGGCTGAAGCAGGGTTAGAGCGTGGGTTTTGATTTTTTTTAAATGTTTTTATCTTTATCCTCTATTCCTTCCTCTTTTTCTCTGCTTACGACTCTTGGAGGTTTAGAGACCTTGTCGGTGGCTGAACTAGTTTCCTCTGTCTTTGTTTGTGTGTGTCTGTGTGTGTGTGTGTGTGTGTGTGTGTTTTGCTAATGAATAAAATTGTGCATTCGTTGCTATTCCTTCTGGTCCTCAAGTTAAGCTGGTCGTTGTTTTTTTCCTACACTGGATGGCAGCATTCCCACACCAGGTGAAATGTGGCTGTTCTCAACGGTGCATCATCTCCTCACTGGGTGAGATTCGGATGCGTCAGCCAGCAGATCTCCACAGATGGTTCATCGTAGCAAGATGTCACTGAGAGTCATTAGGCTCGCTGCTTACAGTCAGGGTTGCCTAGGGAGAGGTCAGTTTCATCCAAATTGCAGCCGTGCCACGTGAGGCGATGTTCTTTTTCTTTTATTTTTTTCAATCAATAAACTTTATATAAGGCAAGACAAATACAACAGTGCAACTCTGTAGAAGGCATAGCAGAGGCAGACTTGGAAATGGAAACGTAGAGTAAGATTTTTATAATAATAAATAATAGTAATCCATAACAATTAATAATGGAACAAGAACTGAAAGAGCAACAAGGTGATTTGTATGTTAGGATTGACCTAGATTGGTGGGCAGTTCCATTAATGTTTCAGTCAAGTGTTCCAAATGATCCAATACATTTCAGAGATTACAAATATAACTGGAATTCAGATTAAAAAAGAAAAACTGGACATCATTCTTTGTTTATGAATAAAGAATGTTGCCAAACAAAATATTAGGTTACAACAGAGTTCTATTGTTTTGTTTTTCATTTACTCTCCAAAGGTTACCCTATCTCTAGAAATACATTATGGAAGGGTTTTCTTCCATAATTTATTTTGAATGTGTCCTTCAGAGAAGCTTTTGTTTTTGTTTTTTTCTGATAGATTGTGGCATTATTTATTACTTTTGTAAATAGTTTTTTATATATTTTAGAGTGTCTTTGCTTTTATTTTTCCCTCGTTTTTGTAAGGTTTTTTTTTTCCTTTCGGTGGGGGGGGGGATGTGCCAGACGCCAACTCATTATCTCAGGTAAAATGCTAATTACATGATAATGCAAATCCTAATGATTTGCAGTATTATGAACTGATGCAAGTCATTATTTCATAATAAAGATTTATTATTGAATTGACTTAAAAGAAACTTTAGTTGAATGTGCAGTGGATTTTTGTCTCCACTAGATGGAGGCACTGAATCACAGACTGGCAAGCGCACGCCCCACTTTTAGGTAATGTATTGATGTAGAATAATTATTATTTCTTTGGACTCCGCGGTTGAGATCCGTCACGTCACTTCCGCTCCAGAGCGACCTTTAGATGTTCTCCGAATTCAATTAAGATGATCAATTTAAACATTATCCGAAAATAACTTCCCCGCTCCTCAAGTTTTTGAAAAAAAATGCTTTTAAATTATTATTATTATTATTATTATTATTATTGCCTAGAT
>NW_006801417.1:2369-4365 GCF_000485575.1 Poecilia formosa
ATGCAAGTCATTATTTCATACTAAAGATTTATTATTGAATTGCCTTAAAAGAAACTTTAGTTGAATGTGCAGTGGATGTTTGTCTCCACTAGATGGAGGCACTGAATCACAGACTGGCAAGCGCACGCCCCACTTTTAGGTAATGTATTGATGTAGAATAATTATTATTTCTTTGGACTCCGCGGTTGAGATCCGTCACGTCACTTCCGCTCCAGAGCGACCTGTAGATGTTTTTTCTAATCTAATTAAGATAATTAATTAAGCATTATTGTCCAAAAATAACTTGCCGGACATCACGTTTTGGGAAAAAATATTTTTAAATCATTATCATTATTTGCAAGGTTAAGGTGCGTCAAGACACGTTGCACGGATCATGGCTCGAACGAGGCAGCAAGCCAGCGGAAACTTTGTGAGTTTATGCAAAAAGACACGTTGCATGAGTTTTTGTCACACACACACACACGCGCGCACACACACACACACACACACACACATATATTGTCAGTAAATCCAAAAACTACACCGTTCATCCACGAGTCGAATAGTACCTGCAAAGCGAGCTGGCTCGAATTAGCTGCTCCACTGCAGCTAATTGGATACAATTAATTTCAATAACTAAATCTTTTCGGCGTCTTCCCTTCTGCCAGAGGCTTAATAATTAAATAATAAAATAGTAGGGTTTTTTTAAAAAAAAAGAAGGAAAAAAAAAAGACAGCTTTATGAGAGTTTTTTTTTTCTTTTAGGACTAATTCTATTCTCTATCTATTTTTCTGTTTCTTGGATCTTATGTGTTCAATTTCCTTCCAGCTGGGATAATTATTCCTGTTCCTCTCTTCTCTTGTGGAGTTTGGGTTCTTGCTGTAATTCTATGGTGTGTCCGTCAACTCAGTTTACAGTTCTCCTCTTTTATCTATCTGTTTTGTGTGTAAACGAGGCTTTAGGTCCCCTTGGATCGAGTATATTGTGTGTCTGTGTGTGTGTGAGTGTGTGTGTGTATGTGTGTGTGTGTGTGTATTTGGTTCTTTCTATAGAGACTTGAAAAAAATTTCCTTGTTTTTTTTTAACGCTCGTCAAATCTTTTTCCCGTCCACAGACTGGCTTCCACGAGGTGCTAGCAGTTCCAGAGGAGATCCCGATCCCCCACTGAGCTTTACCGAAGCAGATCCCATCCCCTTCTCCAAGTCAAAGGAGAATTCGGGCCGGCAGGCCCAAACACTGCTGGATTTCTCCCAGACCCCTAGGATAATATCTTACACCGATTAGGTGTAAGATTATCCACTGTGGACCAGGAGGAGTCAGAACCTCTGCGGTGTAAAACAATACCAGGAAGAGAAAGAAGATAATCAGATGAACGTGAGAAGTTCAGTACTGTGCAACCAGGTGTGATTGATTTTTTTTTTAGTACACAACTGGACACCTCCTGGGGCCAGAGGGCTGTCCCGGACACAACTGTTTTGGCTGGTGCAGAGCAGAGCTTCCCAAAGACATAGTTATTAACAACTAATCGAGTCGGTAACCAGCGTCCGACATGGGGAAGGAGGTAAATGGTGTTTCACGGAGCCGGTTTGAGATGTTCACAAATAGTGATGAGCTCTCGCTGGTGCAGAGTTCTACCCTACACTACCCTTGATCCCAAGGCATCTTCAAAGAAGTAAGTGGTCATGCTGCCCAGTGTCAACATAAAAGACCGATTAGAATTAAAATTTAAAATATTAGCAAGGATAAGGATTTAAAGTGGCACAACTAAAAAAAAATCACAAGATTGAAAAATTAAAAAAAAAAGAAAAAAAAAGTTTGATCTTTGCAAACCCACCGGAGTAGAAATTGTGAAATATCCAATATATGTTTGTGTGACTGACAAGTCAATAATTTTTCATTGTGCTCTGCTGATTAAAAACATGAGACTGAGTGACTTCAGCATAAAGGTTGACTCTCCTGGGATAGCTCTGTTCAGGAAAAATGTATTTCATGTCTTTTACACTGACTAATAGTCACT
>NW_006801417.1:4892-5944 GCF_000485575.1 Poecilia formosa
GAAATGTTGTTCTAAATTTGAGTTTGGAAGTGTTGCTACCTGTTTTTTCTTCACCGCTGAACATTTTTAAAGTATGCTGCAAATGCTGTGATCTGCCACATTTCACACGTCTCCTTGCTCCACCAAACTTGAATCTAATGAATGTCTTTTTAACACATGCTGAATAACAAACTATTGGAGACACATTTGATTTGAATCCGGTGTTCTGTAGCAAGCTGTCATCAGGTTCCAGTTCCATCTGTGGCCCTTGGTTGTGTTTTATTTATGTTTCATTTCACCGATGTGGACATTTACAGAGGGTTGTGTTAGAATAGAATAGAACAGAATAGAATTCAACTTTACTGTCATTGCATCATCACAAGTACAAGCAACGTAATGTAGTTTGCATCTATCCAGAAGTGCTATACAGGGCATAAATATGTACTTACAGATGTACAAAGGTTGTTATAAAAATAAAATGTTCAGTATAAAAATAACATAAATCATATAAATAAAAATGTGGGAGCTATGTGCACTATACAGATCAAGGCAGATTACACAGAACATACAGAAATGTTAGGAATGAACACAACACAATTGTATTGTGTTCCGTCTTAATATCAAGACAATCAAATATCTTGTTTCAAATTTCTTCACGCTTGCTGTTATGGCCACTCTCGCATCCCAAAAGCTCCAGAAAACAAAAATGCCAGAGTCGTCCCTCAGGAGGAGGTTTTCGACTCGCTCAAAAACAATAAAAGCACTCGCGGAGACTCTTTCCTGTTTCCAAGAAGTTTCTTTATTTACAAAAATAACAAAAAAAAACCTCATCTCCGAGTTGACTTCAACTAAAATGTTAATTTGCGGTACAAAAACCATTTCACTCCTCACTCCTTCACCAATCAGATCAGCACCAACAGCTGCTTCTTGCCTGTTAATCACAGCAGGAGGCTGACTGACGAGGAGGAGGGTCTAAGCCAAACAAACAAATAAATACATACATAAATAAATATACATCAATAGAGCTAGATGGCTTTAAATCTGTGGAAATTAATTTAGCAATAAATAAATGT
>NW_006801417.1:7000-10868 GCF_000485575.1 Poecilia formosa
CTCGAACCTCGTCCGCTACTGCCGGGTTGAATCTTTTGCCCAGTTAATGAAGCCCTTAAAAAGGTCGGTTTTGGATTGTTGTCTGGCGAAAAACTGTGGCTTCCTTTTCCGGCCACCACGGGGAGCCAGCGGAGCGTGCTCAGGGAATAGGGTCTGTGCTCCCTCGCCCACACGGTAGGATATAAGGCAACAGTAAAGATCAGCAGGCCAGAGTATAAGTTAGACACTTTGAAACTACAATTGGGCTATTTCAAATAAAACTGTGTTTATCAACCCCGGTCCCCCGCCCTGCCCTGCATGTTTTCTGTATTTCCCTTCTGCCACACACCTGAATTGTATCTCTGGGTGATTAACAGCCTTCTGCAGCGCTTGATGGCCATCCAATAATTGGAATCAGCTGTTCTGGACTAGAAGCAGATCTAAAACATGCAGAGCAGGGATTTTTTTTTCAATTTTTTTTCTTTTTCTCTTCTTCTTCTCCTCCTCCTCGTCCTCCTCAGGTCTTTACTTTCCCCAGTGCTTCTGCTTTCTGCCGGACGAGGAGGAGTTCCACCCTCTGTGTTCAAAGCAGTTGTGGGAGGCTCCAGGTGCGTCCCTCAAAGCTGCTCGATGTTTTGAAGTCGTCTAAACCGAGGCACGTCGATGATCTTCAGAAGTGGGCGCAGCTCCACGTGGTCTGTTGTGTTGAATGTTTGAGCGTTTCTCTGAAAACTATCTTCTGTCCAGTCTTAACGAGTTTATCAAAAAGCTCCTGCTAACTGCCGCTGAAGCAACATGCAGAGTTTAAAGACTGTCGGTGCAAAGAAAGACATTGGTGATCAGAGCGCAGACCGCAGGATCTCTCTCCGGACCTCTGGGACAATCTGGCACCGAAGATTAGGTTCCGTGCAGTGCGACCAAGAGAGAAGATCCACTCCGGACCAGGAGGAGTCGGCAGAACCTCTGCAGGGAAAACCAGACCAGGAAGAGAAAGAAGATCGTCAGATGGACGTGAAAAGTTCAGTACTGCAGAACCAGGTGATTAATTAAAACCCAGGAACCACTGGGAGGCTCTCATTCAACCTCTTTTTGGTAACAGCGGTACAAAAACCATTTCACTCCTCACTCCTTCACCAATCAGATCAGCACCAACAGCTGCTTCTTGCCTGTTAATCACAGCAGGAGGCTGACTGACGAGGAGGAGGGTCTAAGCCAAACCAACAAATAAATACATACGTAAATAAATAAATATACATCAATAGAGCTAGATGGCTTTAAATCTGTGGAAATTAATTTAGCAATAAATAAATGTGTCTAATTCTTAGTAGGCTCAAACACTTGCTACCACATCTTTAGACAGTCGTCATTGATGCTGGATTAAAAAGTCTATTCAGTTTCTTAGGCTTTCATGAAACAAAATGTTTGTCGTATTTAAACTTTGCCACCCCACTCGTCCGTTGCATCTTTTTCATCCTTCTTCATTCATATCCGTGTTTGCTTCTTTTGCAGAGGAAAGACGAAGTTTGTTGAATTTCTAGAATAAATGTGCAGTTTATTTTATTTTATTCTTTTTTTCCTCCGCTAGATCGCGTGCTGAAGGCTGAGCAGCAGCATATTTCTATGTAAAGCTTCCACCCTGTTAATATATATTGTGGAAAATGTTTATTCGGTAGAGTTTAAAAAAACATAATATTAGATTTAGTCATTAAAGGTTTGTTATTCTGTTGGAGGTTAACTATCTTAAGTTGACCACATCAAGAGCTACAGGTAGGTAGATTAGTTAGAAAAGTTCCACCCTGTCAGGTTCTTGATCCAAACAAGGTAGAAATTAGGGTGAAAAGAAATAATTTTAAGAAATGTTCAGACGGTGGAATAAAGTTGCAGACTAGCCTGAGGTATTATCACATGTTTTGGCCATTTTTGTCTGTTTTCAAGGCACTAGTGTGATGTTCCATTCGAAGGAGATCCTCAAAACCAGCCTGTTGGAACGGAGGAGCAAGTCGGAGAGGAAAACTGAGCCTCTGGAAAGGTCCTCCATCCCTCTTCCTCCTGGTCCACCTGTTCACCCACCATCCTCTGCTTCCAGCGAGCTGTGGGAGGGTGCTGAAGAGGCACCAGATGTGCCTGGGGAGGAAGGAGCGTCGTCATCCGCAAGACAGGAGGTGAGCTCGAACCTCGTCCGCTACTGCCGGGTTGAATCTTTTGCCCAGTTAATGAAGCCCTTAAAAAGGTCGGTTTTGGATTGTTGTCTGGCGAAAAACTCTGGCTTCTTTTTCCTGCTGCTGTAGCACCTGTAATCGGGACAATTTCTCCAGGAGAGACGTTCCTCCCGTCTCATCCACCTTTGTCTTTCCTGCATTAAGGACTCGGATGCGTGCCAATGAGCAGACCTACGTCAGCGTCTATGTTGTGGGTCTTGATGCTTTAAAACAGGCATTAGTTTCTCTCTCACGACATCCGAGAGGTCAATTAAAACTCACTCTTATCAAGTGCTGCTACTTGGAGTCCAGAGATGATCTTTGCACTCACAATGTCCTCATCTCCCATTGTTTGCAGCTGGACACTTGCTCTTTTCACCTCTCAGCTGCAGCTTCCGGGCCACACTTTCAGTGCAGAATGTTCCTGTGCTGCCCGGGTCCAAAAATGCACATGTCAGCACAGCGGTCTTTGTTTTTGGACTCCTGACTTGAACCGCAACGATAGAAAGGTTTGAGTTATCTTCATCACAGACCCTGACATGACCACAGGTCTGAGTCATTGTGGAGGTGGTACTCAAAAGATTCTTTGGACGTCTGGAGAAAACTCCTGTGCTCTCCTCACGGATGTGCAGGACGCTTGGATGCCGCCGGTGACAAACGGAACAGACCAAACGACTTCTGCATTCTGTGCTTAATGTGTCCCACCTTCAAGCAGCCAAAGCACACGCCATTTTCTTTAATAATGTTTACTTTATCTTTATGCGGCTCTGTATAAAGAGCCGCATAAAGCTCTTTATACAGCTTTGTTATGTACAATTACAGTACATAATAGACTGAAGGAGATCAGATGGCTTTCCCTGACATCAGCAGCATCAGGGTCCCGAATGTGATGGAGAAACTACCTTTTTCAGCTCTTGTTTTCCTCCGTCTCATTGACATTTGTTGACATTCTGTCTTATTTCTGGCAAATTGCATATATTTTTTAGAGTCTCTATTTATTATTTTTTAATATTTTTCCCATTTTTTTTTATCCTTCTAAATATTTTCCGTCTTTTGTCAGTCTTGTTCTTTGTAATTAAATTTTTGTTGTTGTTGTTAAAGAATCTTTATTCATTGCAATTCCACGCTTAGTTAGTTCAAACACGAGCCTGTCAAAGAACATTGTTGTCGTTTTTAATTGTCTGGCAGAAAAATGGTCACTTCCTTTTTTTGTCCACGAGATGGCGCCATCCTGCAGGTGGCGTGAATCGAAGAATAATCTTTTTAAATTATTATTCTTATTAATTATTATTATTATTACTATTAATTATTATTTTAGGGGCAGATGGATCTGTTTATATATCATGTCATCTTTCCATGTGACACGTTCTGCTGGCTCAAAGATCTGCAGAGAAGCAATTTTCTGCATCTTGCAGAAAAATAATTCTAAATAAAGAAAAATATCAACAATGACTTAACATGGAACACTGACAGGCTGTTTCTGTCCTGACGTGCTCCGTTAACGAACACAGAATGTCCCCTCATCAGCTTCTGGAAAAATACACCTCCCTCAAACTCCGTCTATTTTCTTTTCTTTTTCTGAACTTCATTACCCATGAGGCATAGCGTCGAAGCGCAGAATTATGGATAATCAAAGTTCATTGCCCCCAATATTTGACGACATTTGGCAGATTTATGACACTTATTCTTAT
>NW_006801418.1:0-1344 GCF_000485575.1 Poecilia formosa
CTTCTCATTTTAGATTTAGATCAGAAATAAATGTCTGTTGTTCGTCTTCAATAAAGAAACTTGATTACAGAGAAATGTTGAACGTTTCCTAATAAAGTAATGTACTTATATTAATATTGTTTTATTTATAAGAATACTTAGACTTGTGGGAATGCTTACAGGTAAAACAAGTAACTGTAACTTTGGTATCAAATAACTAGAATAATTGATGATTCTTGGTTTCTCTTCAGAATGACGCCTATAATAACTCAAACTGTGATTATAATAAGAGTAACTAATGAGTTATGGTTATCATGTTATGCTAAATCAGAGAAGCTAAAGAAGTTATAGATGTGATTTAGACATTGATCTTGAAATGATGTAAAAGGCTTAACTGAAGTTAAAGATCACTGATGTTGTGTTGAAGACAGATGGTAGGTGAAAGGTGGAACTAAAAAGAGAGGAGAGATGACCAACGCCTCAGAGTTTGCTGATATGGAAACTGTTAAGGAAGATTTTTATGGATTAATTCATTTTGGACAAAGTTTGGCTCTCTCTCTCTCTTCCTTTATGATCCCGGGTCCTCTCGCGGCGGCCACATGTAGCCACACAAAACCACAATGAGTGCAGACGTCACAGAATTGCAGTTTAATCCAATGGAAGACAACGCATAAAATTACAACAGAAACTGCAGAACAACAGAGACATTCATTTACCTGACATAAATGGAAAGAAGAAGAAGGAAAGAAAGAAAAGCAGAGATGTCTTTGGAGAATTGCAAGAGCAAATCTAATTTGTTACTTCTGTGTAGAAAGTTTTATAGTGAAGGTGTATTCTTATCTTTAATTTATTCAAATAAGGCGTATCTTTGCTCATCCAACCAGGAGCTGTCTCTGACCCTCTCTAAAGCCAGGAACTCCTGCTGTGTTTACGGCTTTTAACAGATGAGTGTGAAAAGCTACAACTTCTACTGTATCGTTTTCCCACACAGACAAAAGGCAGTTCAAACGATCCTAGCAAACCATCTGCTGTAACTACAGGTAAAATAAAGGTCAATAGGCCAGAATACGTTACTGATTTTAAAACCACAATTAGGCTATTTGAATCAAGACATGTTATGTTTTAAAACTAACTTATTTTAAATTTATTTTCTTAACAAAACAGATTGTTGAGCAACTTAAACTGTTGGAAGAAAAGGTTGTGCAGCAGGCAGGGGAGGCTTGAGCTCCTGCCCTTTTTGCTCCTTGCCCCCTAGTGCCCTTTTGGTCAATTTTTTTTTTTTTAAGTTATTATTATTATTTCCCAAGCCCTCCTCTGACATGTACTAAAATTATTTGTTTTTTGTTGCTTTTATTTCAAGAAAAA
>NW_006801418.1:3074-10757 GCF_000485575.1 Poecilia formosa
TTTAGCTGTCGTGTTTTTTTGAATGAAGAAAAGCACATGTTCCTCCAATTAGGGTGGACAATAGGATTAAACAGATGGAACAAAGCATTACAGAAACTTAAAGAGCACAGTGGATCAGAGTCCCACATGTGTGCTGTGGTAAAGTGGAACACTTTTCAGAAAAAATCCCTGGAGGCAGTTTTGGAAACAGGTAACCTTCAATCACAAGCTGCACAAGACAAAGAAAAGCAGAGGAGCAGAGAAATTTGATCTTGGTTGATTTCCATTACACTTTATCTGGTAAGACAGGGCATGTCATTTAGAGGAGATGATGAAACTTCAGGAAGCCGAAATCGAGGCAACTTTTTAGAGCTTGTGGAGTTATTTGGCAAGTATGATGGTGTCATTAAATTGCACCTTGATGGGTTGAAAGAAACACTGGAAAGTAACAAAAGACCACTGGTTTCACTACTATCAAACAGAAGACAAAATGACATAATAAAAGCTTTAGGTATAGCAGTAAGACGTCCAATCAAAGCTGAAATAGAAGAAAGTGAGCTGTATTCCATTCTTATTGACCAAACCACAGATGTTTCACACATGGAACAAGTGTCATTTGTGGTCAGATACGTGCACAACATGCAGGTTAAGGAGTGATTTATTCAGGTGTGCAACATTCAGTCCACAAGTGGAGAAGCCCTTGAAAATCTGGTTCTGGACGTACTGAAGGAAAACAATCTAAAAATGGATAACATCAAAGGTCAGGGATACGATGGAGCAGCTAACATGAGAGGACACTACAAGGGACTTCAGGCAAGAATCCTCAGGCACAATCCCAGGGCTTTGTATGTCCACTGTCAGGCACACTGTCTTAATCTGGTGTTAGTTGAAAGCGCCAAATCAAATATATGCTTGGTCACATTTTTCAACTTGGTTGAAAAACTTTACGCTTTCATTGGGAACTCATCAAAAAGACATACTGCATTTATTGAGGTTCAGAAAGGAATGCAACCACATCAGCGCCCAGTTGAACTGCAAAAGTTGTCTGACACTCGTTGGGCCTGCCGAGAAAGAGCCCTGAAGTCTCTCAAGAAGGTCCTTCCAGCTGTTATGAAGTCCTTAGAGAATATGACTCAGGAAAGCCCCCCTGATCCATCAGCAGGTGATGCAGCAATCCTTTTGAAGAACATCAATTTTGAATTCTTCTTATGTCTGGAAATTACTTGCCCCATCTTCCAAGTAACTGCAGTTGCATCAGATGCGTTACAGCAGAAAGATATGGACCTGGCTGCAGCCTACAAAATTGTTGAAGGGTTACTACAGACACTGGAGCATTGCAGATCAGAAGAAGAATTTGAGGAAATGTATAAGAAAGCCACAGAAAAGGCTGCAGCTGTGGGGCTTGACCCCCCTGAAGAAGTCAGTGGACACAGAAGGAAGAGGAAAGTGCCAGCAAAGTTTACTGCGGTTGGTACAGGCGCTTCTGATGACCATGTTCTCCATACCTTGAAGGAGTCCACAGGTATGTTATGTTTTTGTAGACTCCATTACACAAGAGCTTCAGAAACGGTTTAAGGGAGTAGATAATGCTACCTGGGAAACATTAAATGCCCTCCACTGCCTTACTGTCCCAGAAAACTGGACCAGTGCAACAGTTCCTCCAAAAGCACTTCAAGCTCTAAAGATGCTCTGCCAGTTTTATGAAACTGATGACCAAGAAAAATTGAAGACAGAGCTGAAGGTTTTTCACAATTCATATTTGGAGTCTTCATCTTTCAGTGTGTCATCAATGCTGTCTGTCATCAAAGAAAACAATGCTGATCTGGTTTTTCCATCATGGCTGGACTATTGAAAACATACGCCACCTTACCAGTGTCTACAGCAACCGCTGAGCGTTCCTTCTCAAAACTGAAGCTAGTGAAAACAAAACTACGCAGCTTATGCAAGAAGGACAGGTTGTCAGACCTTCTTTTGTTGGCCATTAAGAAGGAAGTGCCAATCATTCACAGTGAGGTTATGGACATTTTTAGAGACATGACCAACAGAAAACTGCTGCTGTGAACAGAAGAGAACAAAAATATCAAAAATGCTTAAAAGTTGGAAGTTTGTTTTTAAACAGTTAAATCACCATGAAGGAAAAGAAGATTTTGGATAATAATCTTAGATTCAGTTTGGGGGAAAAAAGAGACTGAAATAAATAAGAGACATCGGCCTCCACTCAACACAGAGTAGATGAGACGATGAAGAAAAAAGAGAAGAGGAAAGATTGAAGAAAATGTATATAGGTACTTACAAAATACACTGAGACACAAATAGAGATATAGGTAAACATTTTGGTAGGCAGTGAGTCTCAGTAGGCTTTTCTCATGGTGACATGCATTAACAATTCAACTTTTGCTTTTTTTTCTGCAGTTCCACGTTAAAGTTTGATGCAGCTCTGCTTTCCTGAATGGACCATCTTCATCTCCACTGCAGCAAACAGGCAGCTCTGTTTTATAGATTACAGTTCATTAAAAGGTTGCATTGTGCAACCTTTTAATGGTTGCACAATGCAACCATTAAACCATGTTTATATTTTTAATAGTGTAATTCTGTAAAGACAAAATATGTCTGCTGGTCTGGCTCTGATTTACATATTTTGCTAAATTGCGGGTTTGAATATGGCAATACTTTCCTATAACAAAATAGACCTGCAGAAAGAAATTACTAATAAAATATCTAACATATGCATAGTGTTATGCTCCATATAGAGTTTTTCCTTAGCTTATATTGTATGTCTCATAATTTTGTAATTTATCATTATTTATTAAGTCTTTCCTAGAATGCCGTTAGATGTGCCCTTTTTTTGAGCACCTGCCCCTTTAGTGGTCTCTGCACGGGCCTGTTGTGCAGGCAACGGATGTAGGATGACCTTTGACCCTGAGACATGAACACAGACATCAGGACATAATGTCTCTAAGACAATGATGGACATGAGATCATCTGTCCAAGCAGACGGCCAATAAAACAAGCATGGAAACAGAGCCAGCCAATGCAAGTGTGTCTATAGGGAGGATAAACCCTGTAAAGGTGAAGAAGAGCCGGAGACTGTCCTACGCATGGGGACCAACCTGTCAGCCCCCAACATGTTTGTTGTTTAGCTAAAACGATGTGGGACTGATCTCATGCTGCATGTTTGTTTGTTTTGTTGCTAGAGGAGCACTTTACTTAGAAATGAAAGGAAGATCTGGATTAAACTTGAGAGGGAATCGCTGAGGATCCTGGACTTTCTACACTGAAACGCTGAAGGATTACAACATTTTGGTCTTATTTGCACATTTGTTGTTGAGTGAAGGTCACGACCGTTTGCACAGACAGACATCCGCAAATTATTAAAGAAATGAGGGTCAACAATCCCAAAAAACGCCATGAATCTGATCCTGGCATGTGGCAAGAGGGGTGTCCAAAAAACTGGCTGCTGCAGCAAAGTGGAAGTCATGTGAAGACCTTGCAGAGTGGATTCGGTCCATTATAAATCATTTCTGGTGGAGAACACAAACCTGTGGGGGAAATGCAGAAACGCTGAAGGAGAAGTGGGTGTCACTGATTCACCATGTCACCAACCGACACGACTGGCCAGGGAACAAACACTATCATGCATGAGCTCATGAACTTCTGAGTGACTCAAGTCAGAGGACTAAGCTGTGGCTAAGGCCAGGATCTGATGCTCATGTTGGAAAAATGATAAAAGACAAGCAGCTTTTGAAAGACCTGGACCGTCTTACAAAGAGCATCAACACCACAGAACTGGAGGTAAAATAGAAAATATTACACTAAAGCCACAATAGCTTTAGTGGAAGCTTTAGAAATGTTTGTTTAGTATTTTGAATTTACATTTTTATTCTACTTATAGAAGAACACATTCAATAACATTTAGAGATAATTTTACAAACATTGTATTTAATTCTACCTTGTTTCTGATAGAGCCATTTATTTATATACAGCTGAGAGCCTGTCCATGTGGAGGGTTCAGAGGATCTATATTATTTTCAGATTATGTTTATTATATTATTCTCTAATGGCATGTTGATAGTTTTAATAAATATGTAAAAAACTATTTTATAAAAGCTACTAATGTAGCTTCTAAGGTGATTAGAATATTATGATGTATATCAACATTAAAGTAACATAATTTTAAATATTTCAGGTGTTCAAGGCTATGTACCTGAAGTTCCTACCAAAAAGAACATAAATAACATAAAATATATGTGAAACAGTTATATATAATTTATAACATTATACTTAAAAACCATAACCTTATACAGAAGAACTTTAAATGTTTGAATTCTTGTTGCCTTATTTACTATGTTAATGTATTTTTTAACTATATATTCATTAACATGGAGCTTAATGCCAAAATTCAAAGATTTCACATGTTTACATAATGAGATAACACCAATACATTTATTACTACAATAAGTGTCAAAACTGTTTGAGTTTTAACTTTTTCTGTTTTTGTGTTTTGAAAGATTACATTGATCAGTTATTTGGTATTTATCACGTTATGATGTGAAAATGTAAGCAGCATGATGAGGACTGTTTAAAAAGATTTAACCTGCAGTGAATGTTGTGTTGAGATCCTTAGTTATAGTTATTTNAAACACCATCATGCATGAGCTCATGAACTTCTGAGTGACTCAAGTCAGAGGACTAAGCTGTGGCTAAGGCCAGGATCTGATGCTCATGTTGGAAAAATGATAAAAGACAAGCAGCTTTTGAAAGACCTGGACCGTCTTACAAAGAGCATCAACACCACAGAACTGGAGGTAAAATAGAAAATATTACACTAAAGCCACAATAGCTTTAGTGGAAGCTTTAGAAATGTTTGTTTAGTATTTTGAATTTACATTTTTATTCTACTTATAGAAGAACACATTCAATAGCATTTAGAGATAATTTTACAAACATTGTATTTAATTCCACCTTGTTTCTGATAGAGCCATTTATTTATATACAGCTGAGAGCCTGTCCATGTGGAGGGTTCAGAGGATCTATATTATTTTCAGATTATGTTTATCATATTATTCTCTAATGACATGTTGATAGTTTTAATAAATATGTAAAAAACTATTTTATAAAAGCTACTAATGTAGCTTCTAAGGTGATTAGAATATTATGATGTATATCAACATTAAAGTAACAATTTTAAATATTTCAGGTGTACAAAGCTATGTACCTGAAGTTCCTACCAAAAAGAACATAAATAACATAAAATATATGTGAAACAGTTATATATAACTTATACCATAGTAAATACTTAAAAACCATAACCTTATACAGAAGATCTTTAAATGTTTTAATTCTTGTTGCCTTATTTACTGTGTTAATGTATTTTTTTAACTATATATTCATTAACATGGAGCTTAATGCCAAAATTCAAAGATTTCACATTTTTACATAATGAGATAACACCAATACATTTATTACTACAATAAGTGTCAAAACTGTTTGAGTTTTAACTTTTTTGGTTTTTGTTTTTTGAAAGATTACGTTGATCAGTTATTTGGTATTTATCACGTTATGATGTGTGTCAAGTTAAAACAGCAAATGGTGTATATGTGAGTGCATTACCATCTCCACCCAACTGGCACGCGCCTCACAGGAAATCAAGCGCACCCATCCCTTCTCAGGCCCATCAGAAACCTATAAAGTAACTCAGCACACCTGTGTTCTGAATGATCCCTTCAGACAAAGAACTGGGCTCCAAATTTCCACAGAGACGCCACTGGTAGGGACTGAACATCAAACCATTTAACCTGCATTCAGAAAACCTAATCAGTCTTGTTAATGGAAAGTGTTTATGTATTTGGAATGTAGTTTGTTTGTTTATTCACTGATGACTTAAAGGTAAATTAATATTGTTTGGAAATTTATTTTGTTCACTATAATCTGCAAGTAATTTTGGTTCATTTGTTTGTAGGTTTTCAACCTGCTTGGTGTGTCGACTCTGACCACTCAAACAAATCCTGGTGGTCTGGTATTGAAAAGTGAAGAGATTTAAAGAAAAGAGAAATAAAAAGATGAGATGAGTTGTTCCTGCGTCTCTTTGATGGGAGCAAGCCTTTTTCAAGTTTGGGCAGAAGCCGAGGTGTTTGAAGAGGCCAAAAAACTCGACAATGTGAAAATGTAAGCAGCATGATGACTGTTTAAAAATATTTAACCTGCAGTGAATGTTGTGTTGAGATCCTTAGTTATAGTTATTTAATACTGAGCAGATGGTCAGTTTACATGGTGGATGCATGGCAGGTTGGGAAGAAGAATCCGGAGAGTCGTTCCATCGTGTGCAGTAGATAAAATAAGACGTGTAAACCCTGAACCAAGTGGGATTTATATGGGCTTTGCAGATGGATGTGATGAGGCAGAAGTGGATCGGGCATGGACACATTTTTTAAATGTATGAGTGACCTGGAAATTTAATTGATGAAAACACAAAAAGTCAGAAAACATTTGATTGTATGACATAAAACGTTCTCTACTAATACATTTAATTGCCATTCATAGAGTATTGTTTTCTTTTTTGATCAAATTCTTAACATTAATCATTTAAAAAGCATAACTCTTCAGTCGACTTTAAATGGAGCATCTAAACTTTGAATGCAGATTCCAGCTTCAGTTGTGAATTCATGAGAAATTGTTTGCATTTCTAAATAAACTTGAACAAAAAGTAGCTTCTAGTCTCTTTGTATCTGTCATGTTGGCATCTAACTTTCTAACCCACATGCAGATCAACTCCAGAGACCAAGAATGATTTATTACAACAAAATGGAAAACAAACACAGGTAAACGGTCCGGATGCGTTTGGACTTGAACTCAGGTCAGCTATGGGATAAACAGACGGTAAGTTGAGGTCGTCAGAATTTGGAGATGGTGCTGGTGGCGAGCTTACCTCCAATCAGGAGGAAAAGGACTGGGGGAAACCCTGTGGAATCCGGAGTTTGAGGTGCGGAGGATTGCGGGCTGCGGCGGTGTTGGAGGACGGACAGGTAAGTCTGGGAGCTTGAACTGTTCTGCTGGGAGGGAGACTGCCGATCTGTAGGTCCAGAAAGGTCTTTGGCAGAATCTGCTTTCACCAACACGTCACAGGACAACCAGCTGTAAAAAGTCAGAGACACAAGAGGATCAGAATCCTGGAAGAGACCAGAAAGAATTCAGCTGAGGAAAGCCTGTACCATAACTGGCTATCTAGCAGAGAAGTGTCGGCAGCCTCCTCTACTTATACAGCTCCAGATGGCAGAATGGTTTCAGGTGCAGGTCCGCAGACGCCCTCAGGTGGATAACAGCATCCAGCGCCCTCTGGTGGATGAAACAATCAACTCCAGATTCCAACAGAATCATCAATATATGTTCTCTCTAGTCCATTTGACGTGAAGTCAGAAAATGTTAAAACCAATAACTTCATTTATTTCATTGTAATTGTCTTGAGGTGAAGATTGAGGTCAGGGGGAAAAAGTTTCTGACACATTATTCTGTGAAAACATGCTGGTGTCTCTCAGTCATCCAGCAAATTGTCAATAAAACAAGAACTTGGTAGTGAAAACATAACATCCAGAAGGCTTTCTCAGTTCAAACATGATCTGGAATGTGTAGAACTAAAAGTCCATGAGGCTTAGTTTATTATGTTAATGAGTCTGAAATAATGCAAGAATACAGCAATAATATATTATT
>NW_006801419.1:0-1722 GCF_000485575.1 Poecilia formosa
CAAGACAGCTATTTGTAAGTTATAGCAGGGGCCCAGAGGGGTTCCAGGAGAAAAAGTTTGGGAACCACTGCTGTAAACCAGTGGTCCCCAACCTTTTTATTACCACAGACCAGTCAAGACTTGGAAAATTTTGCTGCAGCCTGGGGGTGGGGGGGGGAGGTGAACCGTCAGATAAGGCGTCTACATGTTGGTGTTCCTGCTAAATCCAGAATATACCCAATTTGGGTTGTCTTGCCCTTTTTGCGCAGCCTGTGGGGTTTTTTCTGACTGGGAACGAGAAAACAACCTGTTGAATGTGACAGGTAGCCAATCAGAAAGCGCGGTGACGTAAGAACAGAGGGGAATCCCAAACAGCTGACATATCGCGCAAAAGAGAGTCCAGTGGATATCGGAGATGATATGTGGAAATGTTTATTATTATATGTAAAGGTCATTATTATATACGTTTATGTTTATTCAGTTAAAAATGTTAACTATGAAAAAACATAACTCACCTCCAAATCATAGTGCAGCAAATAGAGCGGCTGCTCCCGTCGTCTTTTATCACCGCCTTTTCTTTTTGTTTCTTTTATCTCTTAAAATGACTCCACAAACTGTCACTATTGCTTCTACATCATCATCCGTGTTTGGTTCTTCTAAATTCCCGTATGCTATGTTGGGGGTTTTGTGGATTTTCTTCTGGAATCGCGATGTTTGTGACTGGAATCGGTTCATGTGGTGTGTTGCTCCTGCCTTGTGGCTGAACACGAACTGATCGAACCTGTTGTACTTTTATCAGCTCTGTGGTCACAGAGGTTTGGAGAATCGGCCGACAATCCTTAAATCTTGCCGTCTAAACCAGACTTAAGAATCACAAGCTCTACTCATCTCCTCTCGACCACTGCCCAAATGCTCTCTGACTCTGGTCGCTATGGTAACGTTTACATATCCCTTCAAAATAAGATACAGATGCGCCACAAAAACGAGCATTTTACTTTCGTGAAAATTTTAACTCACAATAAAAACTAACTGGAGCCCTGAGCTTGTTTCTCTGCAACGAGACGGTCCCATCTGGGAGTGATGAGAGACAATAACACCCGAAGTGTTGCTTATTTCCACAGCCTGCTTGGTCTCTACGAGGTGAAGCAGTTTGAAGCTTCATTGCCTCATTAGCAGCCGGTCGCCGCATGTTACACAGAGCAGCTTGTAATGTGGGACTCACCTACCGGTCCGGGATAAATCCATCCTCCTGTCTCTTCTCTGGGCCTTTTCCCCGTTGCAAAGAAACTTTCCAAAGACACCTGATCTGTTTCTTACTCATTTTGCTGCTCGTGGGCTCAGTGTTGGCGCGAAAGTAACTGAGAGAATCCGGTTAAAGGATTTTCAAAATAAAAGATCCTCCAGACTCAAATAATACATAAAACGGAAATATTTAATTATTTCTTGCGCGGCCCGGTACCAATTGGTCCATGGACCGGGGGTTGGGGACCACTGTTGTAGATGATGGACGGACAAAGGCTGAACTGACATGTATTGTGTTGAAGATGAAGGTAATATCCTCCAAGCTATATCTAATATCTACGGAGCCCCTAAGGGGACATGGAGAAAAAAAAAAAAGGAAAGAAATCCCGACTTATTACAGCGAGATCCCGAGAAACTAAGTCGAGATCTCGAGATCCCGACTTATTATCGCGAGATCCCGACTTATTATCGCGAGATCCCGACTTATTATCTCGAGATCCC
>NW_006801419.1:2661-9919 GCF_000485575.1 Poecilia formosa
GGGATCTCGAGATAATAAGTCGGGATCTCGAGATAATAAGTCGGGATCTCGCGATAATAAGTCGGGATCTCGCGATAATAAGTCGGGATTTCTTTCCTTTTTTTTTTTTCTCCATGTCCCCTTAGGGGCTCCGTAAATATCAGATCTCTGTTAGTTAAAAGAACACAAGAAACATGACTAAAAAACAGCTTAGCTTTTTTTAACAAATTAATAAAAACTTTGTATTAATACAAATATCAGCATTGTGATGTGACAACTAATCCCCAAACATCTGACATGACTTTTTAAAATTACTCTAATTTAGGAGTAAAAAAAATAAACATAAAACCAAAATAAACTTATGTCAGGCATTTTAAAAAATGCAGTCAATTGTTGAAAAGTTGCAAGACTTTTTTAGGATGGTTTTATCCAACATTCTTTAAAATTATAATTTTTTTGGTTATCAAATCACAACAATTATTGAACTCTTTATTCTATTATTGCTCTCATCTGTTGTAGTTGTACAATCTGTTTTTTTTATGAAAAATAAACACAAAGGTATTGTCACGATGTCATGACATCATGCCTCACCAGACGCTGGGACCCAGGTTGAGAGAAGAAAATGATGATTTAATGGAAGAATACAGCTCAAACAGTCCAAGCACAGGCGGCACAGCAGAACGCAGGGTTAATGTTCAACACTGGTAGCAACAGACTGACACGAGAGCTGAATGACGCTACACAAGACAAAGACCCAACAAGACACAGAGACAACAGGTGGCCTTAAATACACAGGGGATAATCACAGAAAACAAGACACGCCTGGGAAACAATCAAGGGGAGAGAGACAGGACATCAGAGACTCACAGGAAACAGAACTAAAATTAAACACAGAAAACAGGGAAAAAAAACCCAATCCCGACAGGTATCTGTTCTATTGTGTGAGTGTAGTCAAATTGACAGGGAGATTTAGGACATTTTGCAAGAAGCACAACCAAAATCTGATTCCATGTGCCACACAAGGAACATGGAATCAATGTGCTTTGTTTTCCACTTGAGCTCCTGCCTCTCAAAATGTCTGTGCACGCCCCTGCATGACCAACGTCACAGAACTTGTGTACCAAAAGTATTTCCCAAGGCAGGAGCATGCAGATATTTGACTCTTCCTATTTCAACAGTCTTAGGTGACTGTCCAGAGTGATGGGTCCTGTCTGATTCTCTCCTCACTTCAGCTCACCCCACATGCTCACTCTTTCCTTTCTTTACAGTAATTTACATAAAAATGACAAAAGACAGAAAAAGGCTGTACAAACAGGGCAATAAACTGTTTTTACTCCAGGTTTCCACATATTATTCATTTCTGTTGTATGTGCTGTATTTATGTGTGTAGAAATTAGTGATTATGTATATTTGTTTCCTTAAACCAGGGGTGTCCAAAGTGGGTCCTGGAGGGCCGGCATCCTGCATGTTTTAGTTCTCTCCATGGTTTTACACACCTGCATCAAATGATGGCTCATCAGAAGGCCTAAGCAGAACACTGACTTGCTGACGAGATTATTACTACCACTAGGGAGAGAACTAAAACATGCAGGATGCTGGGCCTCCAGGACCCACTTTGGACACCCCTGCCTATAAATTGTTTGGTCAAAACACATAAAAATAGTTACTCGTGAAACAGCCAGAAGAATTAACTGGGTGACCAGCCAAAAAAGCTAAAGAAAAAGTATGATTATTTCATCTTGCCAATCATAATGACATGTGCTTTGAAAATCTAGTGTTACAATTACACATTTTAGGTCATTTGTTTCTTGAGTAATTAGTTGATTACACTTCTGGTGAGGGTAGATTAGTGTCGGCCTTTGATCAGGTCTGTTTGGTTAGCATGAAATCTGAATACTGTGATTTTTCTGTCTTATGAATAATCGTATTCTCTTTGTTAATGAGTTAAAGTGGATGATAAAGTGATGTGGGGCAGGAACTTTATTTGCTTTAAGAATTAGTGGATTAGCTGCAAAATTAGAGTTTGATGAGAGGTTTGAAGTCTTAATTTTCCTAATTAATTCCAAGAAGAAGCTCAGCAGGGGAGGCATCCGATAATGGCTCAATGAAGTTCAATAAAAAGTTATTTTGTCAGTGGAGAGTCCAACTTAATGATCTTTGTCACTTAGTGATGGGACAATTATGCTTTTTAAGGAAAAATACTTTCATTTGTTGGATTAGAGTCGACAGAGTAAAAGTTTGGAGGGAAAAATATGACTTCAGGTGCTTAACGTTTCTGCCCTGTTTTCCCCTTAACACAATTTATAGTTTATTGTTAGTTCTAATTGTTGGAACAGAATAGGATAAATTGTATTTTGATTTGATCTTTGTTTAGTTCGTCAATAAAGGGTTAAAACAACAACATATGGAAATTTTCAAGTCCTCTTAAATACACAGGGGATAATCACAGAAACAAGACACACCTGGGAAACAATCGCCATAGAAACATTTTATATTGTTTCTATGGGGAAAACATCCTTCATGGTTCTGTGTGTGCATGGCTGTATTGGTTTATGTCCTAAATAGGGTATATAAATAAAGACATTGACTCATAAATTATGACAAACATTTAAGAGAATCACAGATATTTAAAAACCTTAAGGAGGTAATTTCATGTACATTGATTATTTTGTGTTTTTTGTGAGAAGGTTTTGTCTAAAATGAATAATACTCAGTTCTTAGCATTCAACTTATCCCTCCTTTAGCATCTCGTATCCGGATGAACAGAAACTAGTTTGACTGTACCGCTGTACCGGTTAGCTAACAGTCGGAGCACAAGTCAAACAAACTGGATTCTCTTTTTCTGCTTAATGCAACACCAAAGTCTTAAATGTTTATGCTAACCTTTGCAATAAGGCCATATACAGGAAAAAAAAAATACTGAACAGTTACTGATCTACCAAAAACCAATTACAAACTCCAACAATGTAAAATATCTAAGCACAGGAATCATTTTATATCAATATTACCACAAGGTTAGATTTCATCAGAAAGTTATTTTAACTGAACACTATTCACTTGGAACATCGCTGGTCTACAGTGACGGTCCCCAGTCAAACCGAGCCTACTGTCCAGTCAGGTGTGAAAACACTCTTAGATTAAAAGCATATGATTGCCAGAATCAACTGCTAAAAAATGTAATTAAAAGCCTACTTCCCTAATGTTGTGAACTTTCAGCAAATCTTTCACTTGGGAGAACCTTTTCTAAAAAGAAAAAATGCTAAAAAAAAAAAATTGGCAGCTTGGAGACAAATCTAAAACAGGCTACACATCTCATTCAATGCTTGTAAAAGAACATTTGCATTTAAAATTAAGGTCAATGTGTTTTAAAGAACACAAGAGTCATGCAAACTCGCTGCAAGGGTGAAAGTAGTTTTAAATTCTTGGGGGTACTATGACAAAAGTATATCCTGTGTCCAGACAGAAGGATAATCAGTCGGCCTAGTAGTAGTAGGCTTGTTTGTTCTGAAGATCCTGCAGCTTCCACTTCATCTTCCTAACATGATGCCTCCTCACCCTGACTCTCATACTGATAGGAGGAACCACAGAGCTCTGTTAGGTTAAAGTTCATCTTCTGAAGTTGGGATATTTTCCCTCCAACAGGTTCCAGAGGAATCACCTCAAACCAGATGTTGGACTGGATTTTATTTCACTGTCATTTGTGAATGTTAGAGCCTCATTTTCAACAGTGGAGCTATAGAGGTTGAAAAAGGTTATTATTAAATCTCATCAACATCAATATTTCCACTAAATAAGAGGCAAAAAAATAGTTTGATAGAGGTAAAGCCTCTCAGACTCTGAGCTCAAAGCGAGATCCCCAAACTATATATTTTTTAAAATATTAGACAATTAATTTAATTTCACATAATTACCGTGCCTCTCCTTGGGCTGCCACCTTATCGTAGTGGTGGGGTTTGAGTGTCCCAATGATCCTAGGAGCTATGTTGTCTGGGGCTTTATGCCCCTGGTAGGGTCACCCAAGGCAGACAGGTCCTAGGTGAGGAACCAGACTAAGTGCAACCTGAAGACCCCTTATGATGAGAAACAATGTTGGATTTGGTGTTCCCTCACCTGGACGCGGGTCACCGGAACCCCACTCTGGAGCCAGGCCTGGAGGTGGGGCACAATGGCGAGCGCCTGGACATAGTTCCACTCTGGAGTTGCCCGCGATGAGAGGCGCCGGGCAGGAGTGGGCATACTTGTTGCCCCCCATCTTCGCGCCTGTACACTGGGGTTTACCCCGGTGAATGAGAAGATAGCCTCCCTCCGCCTACAGGTGGGGGGACGGGTTCTGACTGTTGTCTGTGCTTACGGGCCGAACAGCAGTTCAGATTACCCACCCTTCTTGGAGTCTTTAGAGGGGGTACTGGAGAGTGCCCCTCCTGGGGACTCCCTTGTTCTGGTGGGGGACTTCAATGCTCACATGGGCAATGACAGTGAGACCTGGAGGGGCGTGGTTGGGAGGAATGGTCCCCCCCGATCTGAACTCGAGTGGTGTTCTGTTGTTGGACTTCTGTGCTCCTCACAGATTGTCCATAACCAATACCATGTTCAGGCATAAGGGTGTCCATATGTGCACTTGGCACCAGGACACCCTAGGCCGCAGTTTGATAATCGAGTTTGTCATTGTTTCATTGGATCTGTGGTCGTATGTCTTGGACACTCGGGTGAAGAGAGGTGCGGAGCTGTCCACTGACCACTACATGGTGGTGAGTTGGCTTCGGTGGTGGGGGAGGAAGCCGGTCAGACCTGGCAGGCCCAAACGTGTTGTGAGGGTCTGCTGGGAACGTCTGACAGAGTCCCCTGTGACGGAGCTTTAACTTCCATCTCCAGCATAACTTCGAACACGTTCCAGGGGAGGTGGGGGACATTGAGTCTGAGTAGACTATGTTCTGTGCCTCCATTGCCAAGGCGGCTTATCAGAGCTGTGGCCGCAAGGTTGTCGGTGCTTGTCGTCGTGGCAACCCTCAAGCCCGCTGGTGGACACCTTCGGTGAGAGACATAGTGTCAGTGTCTGGTCCGCATTGCTGGCAGTAAGTTGGGCTCGTTTCCGGTGAGAGTTGGACTCCGCCAAGGCTGCCCTTTGTCACCGATTCTGTTCATTACTTTTATGGACAGAATTTCTAGGTGCAGCCGAGGTGTTGAGGGGATCCGTTTTGGTGGCCTTAGGATCGCATCTCTGCTTTTTGCGGATGATGTGGTCCTGTTGGCTTTCATCAGGTCGTGATCTGCAGCTCTCACTGGAGCGGTTCGCGGCCAAGTGTGAAGCGGCCGGAATGAGGATCAGTGCCTCCAAATCCAAGGCCGGAAAAGGGTAGAGTGCCTTCTCCAGGTCGGGGAGGGTGTCCTGCCCCAAGTGGAGGAGTTTAAGTATCTCGGGATCTTGTTCACAAATGAAGGAAGCTTTTAGGTTTGAGAAGCTCGGTCATCTGGGAGGGACTCAGAGTAGAGCCGCCACTCCTCCACGTCGAGAGGAGCCAGTTGAGGTGGCTTGGGCATCTGGTCAGGATGCCTCCTGGACGCCTCCCTGGTGAGGTGTTCTGGGCATGTTCCACTGGGAAGAGGCCCCAGGGGAGACCCAGGACAAGCTGGAGGGACTATGACTCTCAGCTGGCCTGGGAACGCCTTGAGATCCCCCCAGAGGAGCTGGGAGAAGTGGCTGAGGAAAGGGAAGTCTGGGCCTCCCTTCTGAAGCTGGTGCCCCCTCGACACAACCCTGGATGAAGTGGAAGAAAATGGATGGATGGATAGATAATTATCGCGGTAGAAGCCATTTGTTTGTTAAATATTTAATGAAACATATTTACCATGTTTGATGTTTGTTGTGAATGACGTTTTCTCACAAAGAACAAGGTAATTAGTCCAAGTTTGTCGTTTATTTAACTTTCAGAAACTGCAGCGGTTGTAAAGAGCCACAGCAATGGTAAAATAACCTGAACAGGCGATCAGCTCAAAACCACTACTACCTTTTTACTCTCTCTCTCTGTCATTTAAGCACACCCGTTGCCATGGCAACCGCCACAAGACAAGCTCCTCGATCCGAGCAGAGATTACGTTAAAAACATGATGTTCAGTCGTTAGGTTTTCTGGCTTGATATTTATTTTGCAATTATTAATAAGCACTTTCATGAACACAGCGTTGGTTGATTAGTTAATTTTAAACTCCTGCTCTGCTAGTTATTTTTGTAATGGAACCAAAATGCACAGAATTGCGCAACACATAATTGCGTGTTGACACAATAATTACTGAGATTATTTTTGTTGAGTTTTGTTGAAAAATCAACACATTTTGTTGATTTTTTTTTGTTTGTTCTTTAATAAAGTTAAACTTTTTGATAAGCCAGTCAGAGGAGGATGTGCTGGTCTCAGCGTCCTGGCGGTGTTCAGTTTGTCCTAATGCTGAGATCGACTTAAAACCTTCTGCGATCCTTGCACTGCTGCTCTAGCAAAGCATGAAGAGTTCAGAAACATTATGAAATGGGAAAAAAGCTATTTATAAACTGATTAAGTCGTGTTTTAGATTGTTCTTGAAAAACTAATCAGTCACGGTTGATCATTGGTTGCACTCACGGCAAAGTATTTTACACTACAGCCATTCACCCATTCACACGCACATTGATAGTGGCAAGCTACTGGATAGTAGCCACAGTTGCCCTGGGGAAGTCTGACAGAGGAGGAGCTGTCATCCACCGGCACCACCGGGCCCTCTGACCACCACCAGCAGGCAAGGTGGGTGAAGTGTCTTGCCCAAGGACACAACGACAGAAGCAGGTGGAGCGGGCATTGAACCAGCAACAAGCCGACTGCAGGGCGAACTACCACCGTTGCCGCTATTGCCTCAATTAGAAGTAGTTTGAAGACAACAAAGTGGATGCTATTGAGTGCTTTAGTCAAAGTTCATTCCTCAGTCCAACAGAGATTTGGGGCAGGGATTGAAAAGGGCTGTTTGCAGCCTGAAATAACTGAAACAGTTTTGCAAGGAAGACTGAGGAAAGACTTCGCCAGCCATCAGTTGGACTGAGACCCATCCACACTGACTGTGCTGCAACTACAGCCAGATGTGCACCTACTTCATTGACTTGAAGGTGAGGATAATTATTCAAGGAATTTTTATTATCTTACCAGCTTGCATTTGCTTGTTTAAGATACAAAATTTGGACTCCGGTCCCATGTCAAAAAGCTTAATAAATAAATCATGGAGTACAGTGAACTATATTATGTGTGTCTGTAAATAATTTTT
>NW_006801420.1:0-3397 GCF_000485575.1 Poecilia formosa
GCCACGGCGTCATAAGGGGGGCGGGGGGAGGGGGATACAGAAAGCCAGGTCTCAGGCTTCACAGGGTATGAGTAAGAAACAGATCAGATGTCTTTGGAAAGTTTCTTTGGGAAGGGGGAAAGGTAGGTTATTCCCACATGTAATATATACAGCGGTGCTTACACATTTATGTTACAAACTGTCAGTGAACGCACCAGAGAAAAGACTGAGATGCAAGGGCACATGTGAGTCGTAGAGAACAGATAACATCCAGAGACGGATTGTCACCATGTATGAAAATCATTTCGTATGACTTGACTAGTAAAGCGACATCAACTCCAATCCAGTGTATTTCTTTAAAAGCATGCAAACATCACACCACATTCCAAGCCTGCTCTGCATGATGTGCGGCAACCGGCTCACTGAGGCAATGATTCTTCAAACTGCTTCGCTACTTAGAGACCAAGCACACTGTGCATAAGCAACACTTCAGATATCATTGTTTCCCAGATAGGACTGTCTCGTTACAGAGAAACAAGCTCAGGGCTCCCACTGATTTGTCGTTATCGTGAGCCAAAATGTTTGTTTTTGTGGCTTATTTTAAAGGGATGTGTAAACGTTACCATAGCGACCAGAGTCAGAGAGCGTTAGGGCAGTAAACGAGAGGAGTAAGCTTGTGAGTCTTAGGTGTGTTTCACAAGACATGTTTAAGAATTGTTGGCTGATTTTCCTAACCCGTGACCACACGATAAAACAAGTTTGATCGGTTTGTGTGTCTATCCACACGGCAGGAGCAACTCACCACACATGAACCGATTCTAGTCACAAACATCCCAGTTCTAGAAGAAAATCCTGTAAAACCCCAACATATGTGAAATTAGAATAAACAAACATGTATGAAGACGTAGGAGCAATAGTGATAGTTTGTAGACTCGTTTTAAGTGAGCTAGTGTCAGCGTCAAGCCCTGACTGAATGAACAGCCTTATAACCTATTTATGTCACATTAATGATGGATAGCTGAAAAGTTATTGGGTTTATCAACTGTGGTACCAGTTTCATTCCAGTTCCTCTCATTATCATTTCTGTTGATATTTCTTGTACGAAATGCTGAATTCATGCCGTTTCCTCCGGACTCTCGGTTGATCCATGTCAGCTGTTTGGGATTCCCCTCTGTGCTTACGTCACCGTGCTTTCTGATTGGCTACCTGTCACATTCAACAGCACTCCCAGTCAAGGAAAACCCCACACGCTGGGCCAAGACAATCCAACATGTTGAATATGTCATGTTGGTTTCTAGTTTTCTATCCCACATGCAGAACACCACTCGGACAACCGGAATTAGATAAATAAAGTTTGTTTAAACAAAGAATGTGAGTGTGACTGTCTGATTGTTGGGGGGGTGGCAACTGAGGTCGTCAGAGTGCAAGGAGAGAGAGATGGTGAGTTCGAGGTTGTCGGAGATTGCAATTGCAAGAATAAACTGACTGATCTTACTTGAGGTGAAGATTGGTCCTGTCTGGAGGGAGGAAATAATACTGCAGTTACCCGGGCTGTGTCTAGATGGAGAGGGTCCCTTGAGGGTAGCGGAAGCTGCGGTGGAGGGCGGACAGGTAAGTACTGGAGCGGAAGTGGCGAAGAGCAAGATGGACTGCCGGCTGGGAAATCCAAGAACAGAATGGTTGACTGCAGAGATGAAGAGGGAACTCGGGAAACCAGTGGGTAACATTCACGGTGTCATGAGGGAGGTGATCCAGAAGGCCAGCAAATCCAGGCTTCATGGGGGTTTGGTCCAAGGTTTCACCTGAGGAGGAGTCAACAAGGAAATATGACTAAGAATCGTCTTAGGAGAGATTACTGAGAGCTAACTCAGGGGACTACAGTACCGTAACAGGCAAAACACTCTGGCGCTGAAGTGCCGGCAGCCTCCTCCTCATATACTCCTTGCAGATGATGAGATAGCTCACTGATCTTACTGGAGGGTTGTCCAGCCCAAAGTGGAGGAGTTTAAGTATATCGGGATCTTGTTCATGAATGAGGGAAGAAGGGAGCAGGATATCAACAGGCAGATTGGCACAGTGTCTGCAGTGAAGCGGGCGCTGTACCGGTCCATTGTGGTGAAGAGACAGCCTCCAGGTAGGTGCAGCCTCTTGGCACCCTCTAGTGAATAATGAGGGGAACCACAGAAAAATTCCCCACAAAAGAACACAACCACCTCGGTTTCCAACAGAATATGCCCGATGTCAGATCGAAGCGGTCCCTACGTTCTACGTAACACACTACACAGGCAGGATGATCAGTTACAATTATCACAAGCGACAATTTTAGAACTTAGAACATTCTAACTGACCACTACCTGGTGGTGAGTTGGCTTCAGTGGTGGGGGAGGATGCTGGTCAGACCTGGCAGGCCCAAACGTGTTGCGAGTGTCTGCTGGGAATGTCTGGAGGAGTCCCCTGTGAGTTGTGAGATGGAGCTTTAACTCCATCTCCGGCAGAACTTTGAACACGTTATGGGGAAGGCGGAGGACATTGAGTCTGAGTGGACCATGTTCCGTACCTCCATTGTCAAGGCGGTTTATCTGAGCTGTGGTGCCTGTCACGGCGGCAACCCTCAAACCTGTTGGTGGACATCTTCGGTGAGGGATGCTGTCAGGCTGAAGAAGAAGTCCTATCGGGCCCTTTTGACCTGTGGGACTCCAGAAGCAGCTGATGGGTACTGGCAGGCGAAGAGGCATGCAGCTCGGGTGGTTGCTGGGGCAAAAACTAGGAGGAGTTTGGAGAAGCCATGGAGGAAGACGTCCGCATGGCTTCAAGCGCTTCTGGTCCACCATCCGGTGTCTCAGGGGGAGAAAGCAGTGCAGCACCAACACTGTTTATAGTGGGGATGGTCTGCTGCTGACCTTGACTCGGGATGTTGTGGGCCAGTGGGCAGGATACTTCGAAGACCTCCTCAACCCCACCAACATGCCTTCCATTGAGGAAGCTGAGCCTGGGGACTGTAGTTTGGGCTCTCCAATCTCTGGGGACAAGGTTGTCAAGGTGGTTAAAAAGCTCCTCGGTGGCAGGACCCTGGGGGTCGATGAGATCCGCCCAGAGTGTGTTAAGGCTCTGGATGCTGTGGGGTTGTGTTGGCTGACACAACTCTGCAAAATGTACATCAGGGGCAGTTCCTCTGGATTGGCAGACTGGGGTGGTGGTCCCCCTGTTCAAAAAGGGGGACCGTAGGGTGTGCTCCAATTACAGTGGGGTCACACTCTTAAGCCTCCCTCGTAAGGTCTATTCAGAGGTCCTGGAGAGGAGGGTCCATTGACTAGTCCAGTGGTTCCCAAACTTTTTCTTCTGCACGCCCCCAGTGGTTTCCAAACATTTTCTGCGCCCCCTCTATGGATTACAAATGGCTTTCTTGTTGAAACGACGC
>NW_006801420.1:4364-9939 GCF_000485575.1 Poecilia formosa
AGTGTTCATGTTTTTTTTTTTTTTCATCCAGACGGCTTCCCGCGCCCCCCCTGCAATGACACGGCGCCCCCCCTAAGGGGTGCGCCCCACAGTTTGGGAACCTCTGGACTAGTCGAACCTCGGACTCAGGAAGAGCAGTGTGGTTTTCCTCCTGGCTGTGGAACGCTGGATCAGCTCTACACCCTCAGCAGAGTCCTGGAGGGTTCTGGGAGTTCACCCAACCAGTCTACATGTGTTTTGTTGACTTGGAGAAGGCATTTGACTGTATCCCTAGGGGAACCCTGTTGGGGGTCCTCCAGGAGTATGGGGTAGCGGCAGGGGCGCAACTACATCTTATTCAGTTGGATGCAAAAACATAAATCAGCGCCCCCACCCCCCTCACCCCCGAAGGAAGGTATGTAAGATGGAAGGAGCGTAGAAAACATACCTCTATTACCCCCCCGACACGAAGACACGTGAAAGGTAAAACTCGCTACATTTACATTTACATGTGAAGGAGCATAAGGGCGCGGTGAAGTGTATGTGAAGGCATCATTGGCGCGCCGCCCCCTCCAGACGGGGTTTTGACGCCCCCTCTGGTGCAGCGCCCCTATGCCCTGCATACGCTGCATACCTACTTATTGCGCCACTGGGTAGCAGGCCTTTTGATACAGGCTGTCAGGTCCCGGTATGACCGGTGTCAGAGTCTGGTCTGCATTGCCGGCAGTACGTTGGGCTTATTTCTGGTGAGAGTTGGACTCTGTCAGGGCTGCCGTTTGTCACCAATTCTGTTCATTACTTTCATAGACAGAATTTCAAGGCGCACCAAAGGTGTTGGGGGGGATCCGTTTTGGAGGCCTTAGGATCACATCTCCGCTTTTGCGGATGATGTTGTCCTATTGACTTCATCAAGTCGTGATCTGCAGCTCTTGCTGGAGCGGTTTGCAGCCAAGTGTGAAGCGGCCGGGATGAGGATCAGTGACTCCAAATCCGAGGCCATGGTCTTGAGCCGGAAAAGGGTAGAATACCTTCTCCGGGTTGGGAGGGTTGTCCTGCCCAAAGTGGAGGAGTTTAAGTATATCGGGATCTTGTTCACAAATGAGGGAAGAAGGGAGCAGGATATCAACAGGCGGATTGGCACAGCGTCTGCAGTGAAGCGGGCGCTGTACTGGTCCGTCGTGGTGAAGAGAGAGCTGAGTCAAAAAGCCAAGCTCTCGATTTACCGGTTGATCTACGTTCTTACCCTCATCTATGGTCATGATCTTTGGGTCGTGACTGAAAGAACGAGGTCCTGGATACAAGCAGCTGAAATGGGTTTTCTCTGTAGGGTGTTTGGGCTCTCCTTTAGAGATAGGGTGAGAAACTCGGTTATCCAGGAGGGACTCAGAGTAGAACCGCTGCTCCTTCACGTCGAGAGGAGCCAGTTGAAGTGGCTCAGGCATCTGGTCAGGATGCCTCCTGGACGCCTCCCTGGTGAGGTGTTCCGGGCACGTCCCACTGGGAGGAGGCTCCGGGGAAGACCCAGGACACGCTGGAGGGACTATGTTCCTCGGACGTCTGGGTTTCCCTTCTGAAGCTGCTACCCCCGCGACCCGATCCCGGATGAAGCGAAAGAAAATGGATGGATGGAATGTTCTAAGATTCTCGTAAGGGGAAAATTGGGGCAAAAAATTTAAAATTGTGCCATGTGAACTAGGCTGTAGGGTTAGGGTTACCAACATGTAGAAGCCTTGTCTGACAGATCATTCAAGCTGCACCACCAAAAATGACTAGTATGTAGCAAAGCATATCAAATGTGTTTTTCTCAGTAAATAACTGAGAAAAACAGATTTTCACTGAGGAAAAAAAAAGTTTTTTCTCAGTAAAAAACAAACTGCACACACTTGCCTGACTTAGAGGCAACTGTGTGCAAACAGTCATAGAAGTCAAACTAAGATTCAAATGTCGCTTAGATGTGAATTTGGTTCAGTGTCACTGATCTTGTCTCTGCTACACCTTTACAACAATTTAAGGCTCTGACTAAAATAAGTTTTAATGAGTAACTCCACTTAGTAAAAATTCTCATGAATATTGATTTATTGCAGTGGTTCTCCATACAAGTTATGTGTAATTTAAATTATAAATTAAGTTGCTTTAAATTAAAAAATGTTGTTTTGTTTTTTCATGTCCTGGGTATAGTAATGCTCAGCCACTCCCTCCTGTTTCAAACTCTTCTTATTAAAATAAGAGTTAGAGAGCTAAATATAATTGAAATATTGGCTATCTTCGACAGAAAAAGGAGCTATGAAAATATAGCAGTTTTGATTTAAGACATAATAAGGCAGTTTATCATGATTCAGCCTAAGTAATGAAATAACGAACTGCAGTCTGATTTTTATTGTTAATCTGTTTCTTCCTATTGAGCAGTGAACATAAATAAAAGGTGTTACATATATTTTGCTTTACATATTTACTTACTGGAGGGTTGTTAGTCGTGCTGCATAGCCAAGAAGTAGCTCCCCTCTTCAGCGGCTCTGATGGAGCCTGTGCCGTTCAGTGCTATGAGGGGCCGTTTAGGACAAAATCTATGTTTTGTCTCTCACACACTACTAAAAACTCATACACACACAAAATACTAAAATTGCACATATATACTATTAAAATGTCACACACATATAATTTTTTTCTTTCACATGCAAGAGATACATAAAATACTAAAATTGCAGACATACACTACAAAAATATCACGCATACAATTTTTGGTAACACTTTATTTGAAGGGGTGTGAATAACACTGACATGACACTGTCATAAACATGACACTGTCATAAACATGACATAACACCTGTCATGAACATCAATAAGTCTTCATGAATATTTATGACTGTTGTCATAAAGTGTCATTTGGTAAATTATGACACTTTTAATACAAATTTGTCATTATTCAAAATGTCTTTGTTATGACAACTTGACATTAACCAAAAAATCATGATCTGACAAATTTTTAAAAGTATTACCGATTAAACTTTAACAAATGGTTTTATGTAGTAATATTATATAGCTCTGCCATGTTGTTTAGTCTTCAATTTCTTAATTTAATTGATCCCAAAGTTTTACAGCAAGATGTCTACAAAGCACTTATGAACTTAGCATTCAAAATATTATTTAAGGATGTTTTTAAGTAGTACACCATCTTCACCAGTGAGAGGCAGCAGTGCACGAACAGGCGTGCAGTATGTTGGTGAAGAAGAAATCTTCCATATTGTGGGGTCAAAGAAGCCAAAGTTTGTCACCTAATACATATGAGGTCTGTGTCTTATTAACGTTACATTTTTTTGAGAAAATAGCATTGACTATGTTCTCTTTCTTTATAATGTTAGATATGAGCAATTCAAGCCAATCAGAATCAGAAGAATTTTATTGTCATTGTCACAAAGACAACGAAATTACAGTTTCAGTTACAACCATCCATCACGCAACAACACGAGGGGGTGGGACGAGGGATAGTTGGCTGAGGCCTCGCAGCAGCACCGCCCTATCTTGCTGCAAGTTAATGTTAGCTAAAGTTGTTAAGCTCCATTACTGTAACGTTAGCCCTTAATATTAAACATATTTTACAGACAGGCAAATAGGTTTTTTCCCTCCAATTTTAATCTAGCAAATTAAAAGCTAATATGTTAGTCAAAGTCATCCTTTATATGTGTAGCAGTGTGACATTATTACACCACATTGTCAAGTGATAAGCTATTCCGGGTGAACCATCAGATAAGGCTTCTGCATGTTGGTGTTCCCACTAAATCAGTGGTTCTTAACCTTTTTTGAGGTACCGAACCCACCAGTTTCATATGCGCATTCATTGAACCCTTCTGTAGTGATAAATAAAATATGATTTCCCGTAACAGGCAAAACACTGATTCTTAACCAAGATTCAGTGACCCAACTAGAGTCTAGCTGGGTCACCCCATGATCACTAAGTCTTCTTAAAAGGTAGAGTCTCTGAGAACAGTTCTTCAAAATAAAGTCAGTGTTTTCAGCAAAGTTGAGCTGACTGTCCAGGAACAACCCAAATTTGCCACAGTTTCAACAGGTTGGCCATCGAGAGAAACTGGAACCACTTTAAGGTCTTGTTTAGACAATTTAATTAGTTCTACATTCTTAAGAGAATGAAAAATTTATAATAAATAATAAAGTCTTAGCGGTATTCTGATTTAGTAATGTAATTATATTAGCTGTGTTACCATCCCCACGCCATTAGAGGCAGTACCAACCCCAAAAAGATGCAACTAAGGAGCAGATTTAGAAGTACAGTCATCATGACTTTGCACAAGTGTGTCTTTAGCTCCGCGGCAGAGGCTCCACCGAACCCCTGGGGTTCGATCGAACCCAGGTTAAGAACCACTGCGCTAAATCCTGAATATACCCAATTTGGGTTGTCTTGGCCTTTTTATCGCAGCCTGTGGGGTTTTCCCTGACTGGGGACAAGAATACAACCTGTTGAATGTGACAGGTAGCCAATCAGAAAGCGCGGTGACGTCGCGCAACTCCCGTATGCTATGTTGGGAGTTGTGTGGATTTTCTTCTGGAATCGCGATGTTTGTGACTGGTATCGGTTCGTGTTGCTCCTGCCTTGTGGCTGAACATGAATCTATCGAACCTGTCATACTTTTATCAGCTCACAGAGGTTTGGAGAATTAGCCGACAATCCTTAAATCTTGCCGTCTAAACCAGACTTAGGACTCACAAGCTCTACTCATCTCCTCTCGACCACTGCCCAAACGCTGTCTGACTCTGGTCGCTATGGTAACATTTACATATCCCTTCAAAATAAGATACAGATGCGCCACAAAAACGAACATTTTACCTTAGTGAAAATTTTAATCCTTCTAGACCGGAACGTGTTGGTGGCGACACATCTAAATTTGTTGTACCGTAATTCTGTCACACGTAGCGCTATCTGAAAAATTCCAACGTTTCTGAAAGGGGAGATGTTGCACTTTCCAGCAAGTATCAGATTAATACGGTAGCTTCACAGCTGGAGCTGCAGAGAGTGTAATTAATCCCGGGGGCCTTTTCGGCTTCGCAAAGAAACTTTCAGCGTTGGCGCGCAAGTAACCGAGAGAATCCGGTTAAATAATTTTCAAAATAAAAGATCCTCCAGACTCAAATAATACATAAAATGGAAATACTTAATTATTTCTTGCGCGACCCGGTACCAGTTGGTCCACGGACCGGTACCGGTCCACAGACCGGGGGTTGGGGACCACTGAGGTACGCTACATGTGCATTATTTAGCAACTTGGCTGATGTGACACAGTTCCTGTGTTCTTTGCTTTGGCAACTTTAGCCACATGAAGACCCATGTTAGCCTAGGAAACATGAAGGAATCTTCATGGAGGCGGGGGGGACAAAGTTGGCTAATGAAGACATGCTACGAGTGTGGTGGATGATAATAAGGACCAGCCACCAGAGAAACAAGTTCCTGTTTGACCAAAGAGAAAGAAGCAGATGAAATATGAAATATTCCTCTAGAAAATTAGGTAAGTCATTTTTGTGTTATTATTTTCTCCATGTGAAGTGGGGTGGGACGGCCAAGTGAGTGCGGAAGGGGGAGCAGGAT